>NC_033800.1:5125844-5139916 GCF_001876935.1 Asparagus officinalis | reverse complement strand
TATTGGCATCCCTTAAGCACTTCTATGCAGGATCCATGCTCAGCTCCTCGAATTTTGGTGTGATGGTTAAGTACAAATCGAAACCCTCGTGTAGAGAATCGATCTCGATTTTGGTGTCGGTGGTCGAGGAAATAAGAGTCCTCTTCACCCTCTCACGAGCTGTTTGAAATTTTCAAAGAGCTCTAGGGTTGCCACTCATGTTCTTCTTGCTATGAAATGGTGCACCGCGCATGCAGTCGTCAAAGTCCTCTCCTCCGAGATGAGTGTCACCAGCAGTAGCCCTGACCTCAAAAATACCCTCCTCAATGGTAAGAAGGGAAACATCAAAAGGTACCGCCACCAAGGTCGAAGGTGAGGACGTTCTTCTCACCAACACCAACACTAGTCACCTTTTCGTCAAGATCGTAGGCAACAGCAGCAACAGCATCAGCAGTTGGCTCGCTGATAATCCTCATGACGTTGAGCCCTGCAATATGACCAGCATCCTTGCTGGCCTGGCATTGCGAATCGTTGAAGTGAGCAGGAACCGTGACGATGACGTTCTTTATGGTACAACCAAGGTATGCCTTGGCGGTTTTATGCACGTGTAGTGCATGCGATCAAATACCATAATTAATTATATTTAATTTATTTTCTTACCAAAATTTATTCCTTAGTTCTATTTTGATAGTTTTTACTCGCTTATGTTACTAAACTTTAGCATTGTGGTTATATATATATTTTTTAAATTTTATTTGAATGGGCTAATCTAAAGTTAATTTGCATTTTAATGTTATTTAGGCCGATACGAAACTAAGCTTGACTTGAGAAAGTATGTTGTGAAAGTTAAAAACACCTTTAAAATAGCGTTATAAAAGGAATATGAATAATTGAAGCCAATAAGCCAAAATGATTGAATAAAAGTGGACTAGAACGAAACTAAAGAGAATATGGAGTTTGTTTTTAATCATTCATAGAATTTATAAAAATTATAAATTAAAGATTAATGCTAACTTTAGTACATTTTTGTATGGTAAAGCATCCACAAAAGCATATAAAAGTACTAAATTTTTTTATTTAAATCTCTTCTAGATATTCCTGTTTTACTCAGAAAAATTAAACTATTTTATAAAATATCTAGAAATCATATCTTTTATTCCTTCTGTTTTATTTTATTATTGAGTCGAGATAAATTCTTCTCCATCTTTATCTCTTTCTTAGGCATTTCTAGAGTTGTATTTTTATCATCTACATTGATTGTGATATCAGGTTGAAGCTAGATTCCTTTCACTACTATCTTTCCTAGACACATTCGTCTTTTATCTTCTTGTCTTACTTCATAAAAAAGTTGAATGCATTTCCTATGTTTAACACAAAATTTTGGACATATATATGGACTTTGATTATTTTTCTATTCAATGAGATTAAGTGGTAATTTTATGCATATGAAACTTTTTTATTTTTAACTTATTACTTAATAAGGTTAGGAGTTACCTTTTTTTTATCTGTAATGAATTCTTCTGTTGTGCATTCGATAGGAGTTCTTGTCGCTTTAAAAAATATTATATTTGCTCTGTCCATATCATTTTCCATGAAATCTAAAAAAATAACTACATTTTTATTGTTAATTTAACTTAGATTATAATATTAATATTTAATTTTGATATGTTTATTTTGTAAAAAGTGATAGAAATCTGATAGTACTATTATATGCTTATGTTTGGTCATGTTGTCAAGAATTGATCCTTTGTTGGTAGTCATATCCCCAAATGAAGTTACATGCTGAGTCATGCCACTGTATCGGAAAAAGGTCGATTTTAATTTTTTTTAACTTATATTATTGTAAATAAGTATCATGTATATATATTTTGCCCATTAGAGTGATTTGTCTTCTCTTATCTGGCTTGTTATATATCATAAGATAATTGATCAATAGCTTCAGTTTAGTTTCTGGTGCAAGATTTATATATATATAATTTTATATTAATTTTATGATTGCTTTAGTATTTGAAGGATAAGGTATGAAAATTTATAAAAACTTACTTCTTTCATGGAGAATGCTTATTTGATTAGGACAAAGTTATTTAATATGGTCTTCAAGGGGAATTCAATTGGTGCTTCTTTGATAGATATGACTTTTGCCAATGTTAATTCAAGTGATTCATGATTGTTTTTGAATTTTTGGTTTATTTTCTTGTCTTCTCCATTTAAAAGGAAAACATCTTCATTTTTTTGAAGGATATCTCTAAACTTTATGTTTCTCTAAATATAACTCATTGTATTTTTTTATCCTATAAATATTATTAACATTAGATTCAATGTTTATACATCATCATTAAATTAATGCTGAGATATTATATTATAGTTTTTATTAGTTTTATGTAATTTAGTCTTCTATCAATTAATATTATTAATAAAATTATATGCAATTCGTTTAATTTATACATTGACATTGATTTTAATCCATCATATATTTTTTAAATTTTTATTCTTTAACTGGATATTTTTAATACATTGTTATTGTTATGTTTTACCAGCATCAATTTAGACTACCTTTAGATGATGAAAACGAATAATAAAATTTAAATTAAAAGTTAAATTAATATATCTTAATAAATATCAAACCAATTAGTCTTTTCTTTAATAAGTTTAGAAATTTTCAGCCTTTTTTGTGATTTTGAACTTATGAGGGTGTGGTTTGTAATTTTTAAAATTAGATGATGTTTATTAAAAATTTTAGGTTTTAAGTTGGGTGCTTGTAATTTTCATGTTTTATGTGCTAATGGTAAGTTTTTAAATGTTAGGATATTTCTTGCAACTCTGATATTTTGCAGGTGCTTTTTGCAAATTGTGTTATTTTTTTAAAAAATTCAAATTTTCAGCCTCCACTGATAATTTTTAAATTTGATGTGTATTGGTTATAAGTTTTAAAATTTTATTTTTTTGCGATGATTAACTTTCGAGGGAGTTTTTATATTTTTTATAACTTTGAGTTATTTGTTGCTAATTTTAAATTTTCAAGTGCTTACTGGTAATCCTTTGAATTCATATATGTTGTTTGCAAGTTCTAAAATTTTAGAATTTTGGGATGCTTTTTTGTAATTTGAACTTTTGAGGTTGATTCTATCATTTTTAAAATATTAAGGGTGTTTTTGTTGTTTCAAGTTTTGAGAAGTCAGGGTGTTCTGTGTAATTTTGAACCTTTGAAGGTATTTTATACAATTTTTAATACTTTTTAGGTGTTTTTGGTAATACTTCATATATTATAATATGTTATCTACATATGATTTTTTTAATCTTATTTTTAAATTATTAAGTTACAAATAGTTCACATAGGATAAGATATGATTAGTATTAGTGTAGATTAGAATTTAAATAAAATATTCAAAATAGTATTTCATGTATTTTATTGACCTTATTATTTTTTAAAAATTGTTGAGCTATAGGTAGTTCACATGAGATTAGTATAAGATATAATTTGAATTAGGATAAAATAAGATTTAAATAAAATATTCAAAATTGTTGATGTATGGAATCACACAGTTAAATAAAATGAGTTGATTAAATTGACGGATGTCCTCTAACTCTCTGAATGTTCGGTTCTTGAGTAAGCTATTCTTCTCTACATAAGTAACAAATCGTAAGAGAGCAGGGTGTGCTTCACCGGTTGTTTCTCCGATGATCAAGCCAGTGAGTTACTTGTGTGGAGAAGTAAAATGAACTGCAGTAGTTCTTAAGTTTAGAAAGTAATGAGAAAAAGCTTACCCTGTAAGTGAAAATAGTATCTCCTTTTATAGTAGGGGTAGGATGGTAGAAGGGTAATTTCGATCGATCATAGGCTGGCGGCCACATCAGTCTCAACTTCACATGTGTCGGCCGACGAGTTGAGAAGAGGTCACTTCAGCGTTTAATACAAAGTGATGTGGGGTGTGTGGTACCGACGTGATCTGATGTGTCATAAATTCTATTGGTGGCAAAGGAATAATGACCCTCATAATGCATTTAATGGCATTTATTGTGAGGTGATTAGTCATCAATGCACAGGAGAGGCTCAAGGCGTTTCGTCGCCTTTCTACTCATCGGATGGTCGAGAAGTATCGTTTTTTGAGTCACTCTCGCAAGGTGTTGGCCGACGAGTTGGCCGAGTGGAGTGGTTAAGTAGTCGACTCAACTAGGGGACGACACATAACGCCTTTTGAACGTCGACATGTGACGCTTTTTGAGTGGTACTCGCAAGATGTCGGCATGTTGAGCCGACCGTGTTGAGCCTCTAATTATCTTGAGATGCTGAATTGATAATACATAATGTGAGATACTTGTCTGTCATTAATTAGAGATTATTTTCCATCACTAAAACGGCTATAACAAAAATAATGAAGGATAGTATTGACCATGGAAAGCTTTTCCCAAACTCGTGCTTTTAAAGGGAGTATGATCTAAGAGTGGGGTCTTCTTTGTTTTGATTGCTGAAGGATGATGAAAAGTGTTCCTAAGGTGACACCTTACATTCAATCTAAGATAGCATTGTTGCGCATCGGCGGAAGCGTGCTCGCGAACTAAACACCCACACGAGTCGGCGAACAAGAGAGAAGAACAACCAACGAGTGCAATTCACAAAAGAACGACACAAACCAATCACAAACACAAAGATTTACGTGGTTCGGCAAATTACCTACGTCCACGGGGAGAGGATGAGGAATTTTCACTATATGGAGGAGAAAAACAATGGGTTACAACTCTCTCAAATACTCAAAATAACTCTAACCAACAATCTCTCACTCCCTCACAATAATCTCTCTCTCAAAGTACTCAAAAGTCTCTCTTTTCTCTCTTATTTCTCTTCTAAAACAGTATATATATATATATATATATATATATATATAAACCCTAAAACCAAAACCAAAACAGACTAGGAATCATATTTGGCCTAATAACCTATTATCCAATAATTCTCCACCTTAGCGAAGTGTTCCCAAAACTGAACCGACGCCATTAAGAACACCAATGTGTCGTCTCTCCATATCCGGCTGCACCAATATGGTTACCTACGTACCCTCTCTTCCAAGGGATCAAGTCGCCCATAGTTTATCCAAATGGCCTCAACAGACCTCAACAAGCACGAATCTGCAACAAGCTTCTACACACCAATTTCTTCTTTCCGACAGCTCGAAACCCCAATGCCTAAGTCATATAAATTTCCTCATCAAGATCACCATGAAGAAAAGTTGTTTTCACAACCAACTGGTCCAATTCCAAACCATACTGTACTACCAAAGCTAGCAAAATTCGAATCGAAGACTGCTTTACCACCGGAGAAAAGACTTCATTGTAGTCAATGTCTTCTTCATGTGCATAACCCTTCACTACTAATCTAGCTTTGAACCTCACTGGAGTGTCCTGAATGCCCTCCTTCTTAGTATACACCCATATTCAACCAATAGCTTTTCGCCCCTTTGAAAGCTCAACAAGCTCCCATGTGATGTTCCTGTGAAGAGACTCCATCTCCTCCTGCATAGCCTCCTGCCACAAATCAACCTCTGAACTCTGCTCAGTCTCTCTGAATGTAGTAGGAACCATCTCGTCGACACTCTCCACCAGAAGTATATATGCAACGACTGTGTCCGTATACCTCGCTGGCAACCGTATGTCTCTCCTCGGTCTCCGAACTGCAATCGAATCCTGAACTTGAGCCATCGGTCCCTGATCCTTCTCTGTCATACCTGTATCCTCCAAATCATCATCGTGCTCGCCTGGCATCACCTCAGTCGACACTGTAATAGATACGGTCCTATCTGGACTCTGTAGAGCTGTATCAATCTCTACCACTTATGATATCTCCTCTGTCGGGGTGCTCTCCACCTGATGAGAGCTGGTAGGCTTCAAGAGTCCAGCCTCATCAAATGTGATATCTCTACTCAGCACAACATTTTTCTCAATTGGATCCCAAAGATTGTATCCTTTTACACCACGCTTGAATCCCACAAATATGACATTTCTAGCTCGAGGTTTTTATCAGTTCTGACATGATAAAACGCAGGGCACCCAAATACCTTAAGCTGATCATAGTCATGTACTGGCTCTCTCGACCACATCTCCATAGGGATTTTTCCCTCAATCACAGATGAAGGCAGCCTATTAATAAGGTGGCTCGCATATGAAAGTGCCTCAGCCCAAAAGATCTTCTCCAAACCACTCTGCGATAACAAACATCAGACCTTCTTCAGTAAAGACCAATTCAACCTCTCTGTCACCCCATTCTGCTGCGGTGTATGACTAAATGTGAAGTGCCTCTCTATGCCCTCGTCTCGACATAGCTGCTGAAAAGGGTCTGAAGTGTACTTGTCGCCATTGTCAGATCTCAACGTCTTAATCTTTCTCCCTGTATGCAATTCTAATCTTCTATTTCATTTCATAAATATCTTTAGGACTTCACTCTTCTTCACCATTGTGTATATCCAACAACACCTAGAATGGTCATCTACAAACGTGACGAACCAATATCGACCACCAAGTGATGCCGTCTTGGTAAGACCCCAAACATCTATGTGCATATAGTCTAAAATGCTTGACGTCCTATGAATGGTTGTCCCAAACTTCACTTTAGTCTTCTTGCCAAAAACACAATGCTCACAAAATTCAATCTTCCCACTCTTGGCTCCCTTCAATAGCCCCTGTTTGCACAGCGTCTGCAGTGACTTTTTACATATATACCACAATCTGTAGTGCCAAAGTCTACTCATGTCCGCCTTTAAAACTGTTAAAGCTACCTGGCCAATCTTGGTGCTTCTCTTCAAATAATATAGATTTCTACTTCGGGCTCCCTTCATCACTACCAAAGATCCCTTAGTAACTTTTTCTATAGCGCTCTCAAAAGTCACCTTGAATCCCTTTGTCTCCAAAGCTCCAACAGAAATAAGATTCTTCTTTAGCTGAGCAATATATCTCACTTCATTCAACTCACGAACAACTCCGTCGTGCATCTGAATCCTGACGGTACCTATCCCATAATTGTCACAGGACTGATCGTTTCCCATGACCATCACACCCCTATGGAGCTTCTTGAAAGATGCAAACTAATCTCATCGGGGAGTCACATGATAAGTAGTACCAGAATCCAACATCCAATCTGATGCATCCACATGATTAACCTCTAGAGTAATATATAGAGAAAAGCATGAATCATCTGAATCATCACCACCTTTAGCGACAGTCACCTCATTGGCCTTCGGGGCCCTCTTCTTGCTATTCTTCTTCTCTTTAAGCTTCGAACAATCTCTCTTCTAATGTCCTTGTTCTCTGTAAAAGGCACACTGATTCTTCAAAATTTGGTAGTGGCCTCTAGACTTTGACATGTCTCAATTACCACCTCTAGGATATGGACTCCTTCCTCTCATCGATAAGGCCTCTCATAAAGTGATAGCTTTGGAAGATTCTTTATCTTTTCTCCTCAAATCAAAATTCATCAACGTATTAGTCACTTCACTATAGGTGATGTAAGATCCACCATTCAATAAAGTGAGCACGAATGTATCATACTCCTCATGGGTAAGGAGCCTAATAAAATAATTGTCTTGTACTCATCCGATATCTTCTCATCCACATTCGTCAAGTCCGAAAATAACTTTATATAGTTGTTCGCATGATCTGCAAGTGAGGTACCTCTGGACATCTGGAATCTGAACAATATTCGTAACAAGTGCAACCAGTTCTCAACACTCTTCGTAAGATATTTGTTGTTGAGAATCTCCCACTTCTTCATCGCAGATGTCACACAGATCATATTGTACTTCAACTATTATTCTAAACAAGATCTTATTACCTCACAAGCCTTTCGATTCATCTTGTCCCATATCGCCTCATCATACTTCGGTGGCCTCTCATAGACCATGATGGTCTCCTCTAAGTTCTGAGCATTCAAAGCATCTTACACATCACTCATTGATGCGGCATAAACATATACCCAAAAACTACAAGTGCACAATCAATCAAGTTATAGTATAAAAAGTTATCGATCCCACGAGGAAGGTGTTTTGTAAGAGAAAATTAAAATTGGTTCTTATGTTATGTGCGTGACAATTAGGAGTGATGAATGAATATGATTGTGGAGAGATGGAGAGAATGAAAATGGTGTGTAAATAGGCGTAAAATGTAAGTGAGAGTGGGTGTGACAATGAATAAATGATTTTCACAAGGAGAGATGAATAAAATCAAGAATCAAAAAGGAAAATCAAGAATAAAAATAAAAGTCAAGAAAGTAAATATGACAAATTCAATTAAAGATATGGATAAGCTAGAATTGAATCCACTTCTTAGAAAATGGTGATTCCCTAGAGTTCTAGCCTAAAGGCGAATCAAAGAAAAAGAAAATGAACAAAAAGAAAAACTAAACCCAAGAGGGTTCTAGCCTCAAGGTGAATAGTATAAGAAATTAAAATCTAACTACAAAATAAATTACAAAATCTAAACTACAAAATAAATTACAAGAATTAAAAAATAAATTACAAAATCTAAACTACAAAATAAATTACAAGAATTAAATGCAAAAAAATAAATCTACTCTGCATAAAATAAATCTAATCTATAAGCATAAAATAAATCTAAGGCAAGAGGGTTGTAACCTCTTGGCTATTTAAACAAGAAAATAAAATCTAACTACAAGCATGTAAATAAATCTAAGCTACTAAGAGCCTCTTGGCTATTTAAACAAGAAAATAAAATCTAACTACAAGCATGTAAATAAATCTAAGCTACTAAGAAATAAGAAAAGAAATAAAAGAGAAAATAAAATCTAACTACAAGCATGTAAATAAATCTAAGCTACTAAGAAATAAGAAAAGAAATAAAAGAGAAAAATAAGAAAAACAAACCTCTAAATTAATTTTCATCTCTATCTTCATCATCCAACAAAGAGAAGAAAAATTTAAAGTGGTGAAAAAAATTCTTTTATTAATTATAACAAAAAGTTACAAATTTAGAAGGTCTTCTCAATTAAGAGTAGCCCTCCTCTCTAAAAGGAGATACAAAATTTTTCACCCCCCTAACCCCTCACTTTCCACCCTTATTTATAGTAAACATCAATGAATGAGAGCCGTTAGATTAAATCCTTATCCAAAACCATCAAAAATTGGCCATTGGTCTGTAACTGATTCGTCAGTATCGATGCCCGCATCGATGCTAGCATCAATGCCCTATCAAACTTCTACCTTCACGGATGGCTTCGTCTCGTCGAGATAGGCGATTTTTATATATTATATGTTAAATTTTGTCTTCCGCATTGAAAGATATCATCGTATCTTTGCGGCCAACTATCTTGAATACATTTTTTCATATTTGATTTTTTTATTTTCTCTGGCTTCTACAGGCTACTCGGCTTGATTCTGGGCTTGGGCTTTTTGGCTCTAGCTTGTGTTCTTCATTTAATTCATGGGTTTTTGTTGAGAGAAGAGATCTTGGGCTTTATTCTTCATTAACCTGCAATTAAAGATAAAAATAATTATTAATGGTATATGTATTCATATAAAATAGATTATGAGGGTATAAAATTATAATAAAATGTGATTATCACTCATCCACAACCCAAAGTTGATCTTGCTGTCATACTTCACAATACTGATCTTCATATTCTGAAATGCAACCTGAACTGTACTTGCCGTAGCCTTGCTGCTTTCACCACTATCTTCTGTCATTGCTTGCTAACTCTAACTTGTAGAGAAAATTCGAACAACTGATAGAATTGAGAAATTACCTAACTTGAACCCTATATTGGATTCCAACATGAACTCCTAACCATACGAGGAAGGTGAGATCTCCAACTGGCAACTCCGCTATGCTATCTCCACCGAAGCCTAGATCTCTAAGATCCAAGCTTCCAACAACGAATTTTCCTCCACCCAAAATAAACCCTAGGTCTGAAACCCTAGAGCTTTGATACCAATTATTGTGCGTCAACGGAAGCGTGCTCGCGAACCAAACACCCACACGAGTTAGCGAACAAGAGAGAAGACCAACCAACGAGTGCAATTCACAAAAGAACGGCACAAACCAATCACAAACACAAAGATTTGCGTGGTTCAGCAAATTACCTACGTCAACGGGGAGAGGATGGGGAGTTTTTATTATCACACAAGATCTCCACACACTTACATCGAGAGAAGCCAATTTGAGAAAGAACTTCCTTCATCCAAATACACTGACAGGCACAAGCTGTTGCTGCCACGTATTCAGCCTCCGTCGAAGACAAAGTAACTATTGCCTGCTTTCTTGAACTCAACATACAGCAGCTTCGCTCAACAAGAAAACATACACGGACGTACTCCTCCTATCGTCCACATCTCCTGCATAGTCACTGTCCGTGTACGCCTTCAACTCACTACCAGTTCCTCTCTTGTAAAACATTCCCAAATCTAGTGTCCCTTTCAAGTACTTGAGCACCCTTTTTGCTGCCTGTAAGTGTTACTCCTTTGGTTTGGCCATAAATCTACTAATAAGACACACAACGTACATCATATCTGGCCTTGTTGTCGTCAAATACATCAAGCTCCCCACTAATTGTTTGTACAACATTGCATCTACATTTGCACCACCATCTTCTTTGGATAACTTAGTTCCAGGTACTATCGAATTCTTCACAGGATTGCAATTCCATATTTTGAACCTCTCCAGAACTTCTCTTGCATACTTCTTTTGGCACAAATGAATTCCCTTAGAACTCTGCTGGACCTCCACACCCAAGAAATATCTCATTTTTCCAAGATCGGTCATCTCGAACTCTAGTTTCATTGAGTTTTTGAATTTTTCACACACACCAATATCATTGCCTGCATATATCAAATCATCAACATAGAGGCTCACCATCAGAAGCTTTTTCACACACACCAATATCATTGCCTGCATATATCAAATCATCAACATAGAGGCTCACCATCAGAAGCTTTTCACCTTCTTCTCTTTTAACAAATACAACATAGAGGCTCACCATCAGAAGCTTTTCACCTTCTTCTCTTTTAACAAATAATGTGTAATCATGACTGCTTCTCTTGAATCCTTCTCTGAGAAAATAACTCTCAATTCGACTAAACCAGGCCCTAGGAGCTTGTTTTAGTCCATATAATGCCTTGTTGAGTCTATACACTTTGTCTTCCTCCCCTTCTTTGATGTACCCCTCTGGTTGCTCAATGTATACTACTTCTTTCAATTCTCCATATAGAAAGGCACTTTTTACGTCAAGCTGGTACACCAACCAACTTCTTTGAACAGCCACAGCTAACAATATTCTTATTGTGTCCCAACGAGCAACTGGAGCGAATATTTCGTTGTAGTCAACACCTTGCTTCTGTGCATAGCCTTTTGCAACTAATCTGGCCTTGTACTTGTCAACATCACCATTTTCATTTAATTTGATCTTGAAGACCCACTTCACTCCAATCTTTTTAGCTCCTATAGGTAAACGTACAAGCTCCCAGGTCTTATTTCTCTCGATGGCCTCTATTTCAAGCTTCATTGCATCCTTCCATTTTTCTTCTTTAGCAGCTTCCTCAAAGCAGGTTGGTTCTTCAGGTGACATGAATAGTGCCAGGTTCTGATCACCTTCTTCCTCTGATAACCCCTCTCCACTTATGTAGTCCTGTAACCATGCTGGTGCTCGCCGAACTCTCTCTTCTCGCCGAACTGTCTCTTCTTGTGAGTTTGATATACTTTGTTCCGATGAATTTTTAGGTTCGATACTAATCTCCAGTGGACTCTCCTCTGCCTCATTTGCTTCATTTTCATGCACTAGATCATCTTCTCCATCTCCCCAGTCTAGAACGTCAAGCTTGGCTTCCTCTGAGCTCATTCCCCAATTCCATTGTTCATTCTCTTCAAAAATCACGTCTCGGCTTATGATCACTTTCTTTGTAATCGGATCATACAATCGATAAGCTTTTGATTTATCACTTACACCAAGAAGTATGCATTTTGTGACTTCTATCATCAAGTTTCAATCTTTTCTTCTCAGAAATGTGTACATGGCCAATGCACCCGAACACTCTAAAATGATCCACACTTGGTTTGATGCCGCTCCAACATTCTTTAGGAACCTTATCCTTCATAGCCACTGTAAGACTTCTATTCAACACATGAGCTGTCCATCTAGCTGCCTCTAGCCAAATAAACTTTGGCATCTCCTTCTCTGTCAATAAACACCGGACCATGTTCATGATAGTGCGGTTTCGGCGCCCAGCTACTTCGTTTTGTTGCGGAGTATAGGAAGTCGTCAGTTGCCTTTTTATGCCATGTTCTTCACAGAAAGTGTTGAACTCGTTCGACGTAAACTCTCCTCCCCTGTCAGTTCGTAAACAACAAATACTCTTCCCTATCTCTTTCTCAACTAATTGTTTGAAATTCTTAAACATAGCAAAGGTTTCACTCTTTTCAACTAAGAAATATATCCAGAGTTTTCGACTAAAGTCGTCAACAAAAACCAAAAGGTACCTCTTCTTGCTGTTCGACATGGGTGTGATAGGACCACACAAGTCTGTATGAATAAGTTGTAACCTTTCTGATGCTCTCTAATTACTTCTTTTTGTCATAGTTTCACGATGTTGTTTTCCCACATTGCACACACCACACACCTTGTTTGCTACTTTGAACTGTGGCAAACCCCTCACAAGTTGTTTATATTGCATGGTACGAAGACTCTTGTTGTTCAAATGACCATATCTCTTGTGCCATAGGCTGATATCATCATCTTCCTCTACTTGTAAACACCTTGAGAAGCGTGGCTTTATGTAAGCAAGCAAAACAAACATCCGATTAATTGTCATTTGCATGTGCACAATAAGACCCCTTTGTGGATGATAGACTTTACAGACACCTTCACTGATTAGAATAGTCAATCCCTTCTATTGTAACTGACTAATGCTTAGTAAATTGTTGGTAAGATCAGGAATGAAAAACACATCAGTTATTATTTAAGTCATACCTTTGACCTCAAGTCTGACGTTGCCTCTCCCCATCACTTGCATTCTTGAGCTATTTCCCAGCTTCACTGTGTGCCTAAAACTTTCATCAAAGTCCAGAACCACTCCTTATTTCCTGTCATATGGTTGGAGCATCCCGAGTCAAGAAACCAGATACCTTCTCTTGTTGTACCATTGAGTTCAATGTGAGCCATCAACAACAACTCTTCCTTATCATCAATCTCCACATAATTTGCTGCCTTCTCCCAGCTAGGACACTCATATTGGAAGTGTCATAGTTTATGACATTTAAAACACTCTATGGTTGCCTTATTGAACATTCTACCTCTCCCTCTTCCTCGCATGCTTCCGTTGCCCCTCACATCCCCTCTTCCTCTTCCGCGTGCATCCGAGTTTTCATATTCAACTTTGAGCACTTGTTCATCATCTCCTCTTCGTCGAACTTTCTGCTCATGAACAAGCAAGGAACTCTGCAATTCATCGACTGTGAGTTGGTCGATATCTTTCGACTCCTCAATCGAGCACACTACGTAGTTAAAGTTTTTCGTGAGTGTACGAAGAACTTTCTCTACGATTTTGACATTAGACATGTCTTCGCCACAATTCCTCATATTGTTGGCGACTATCACTACTGCGAAGGGGACTATTGGCGACGGAAAAATCCGTCGCCAAAAGTCCAAAATCCGTCGCTAAAAGTTTTAGCGACGGAAAAAAAGAAATTTCGTCGCTAAAACTCCGTCACTATTGTCAGGGTAGGTAAATCTACCTTTAGCGACGGCAAATCCGTCGCTAATTTATAGCGACGGATATCTAGCGACGAAAAATTCGTCGCCAAATTATTAATTTTTGGCGACGGATTTTCCGTCGCCAAAATAAAATTTTGGCAACGGATATATAGCGACGGGAAATCCGTCGCTATATAATTTTCCGTCGCCAATAAATATTGGCGACGGAAAATCCGTTGCTAAAAGTTGTTTAGTGCACTTCTGGCGTGTCAGTTTTCCGTCGCTAAAAGAGCTTTTAGCGACGGAAAATCCGTCGCTAAAAATAATCTGAATTTTTTTTAAAAAATTTTTGAAAATAAGAAATTCCTATACAATATATTTCACAACAATAACCTGTACAATAAATTTA
>NC_033800.1:5120411-5124844 GCF_001876935.1 Asparagus officinalis | reverse complement strand
CTTGGTGGTGCCGGTCTGTTTTCTGGATTGCCGTCGAACTTTCCTACTAACTTTCTGAACTTGTGCCCTCTAGGTAACCATCTTCTGTGTTGCCAATAACAGAACTTGTGGCTGTATTTCAGGAACTTTCCCTCATAATCTGACATGCAAACCGGACAAGCAATCTGACCCTTCGTCGACCATCCAGACAAGTTAGCATATGCTGGAAAGTCATTAATTGTCCACATGACCATTGCACGCATACGGAAAGCCTCCTTACCATAAGCATCGTAAGTGCTGACGCCTTCATCCCAGAGAAGCTTCAAGTCGTCAATTAATGGTTGGAGGAAAACATCAATGTCATTTCCAGGAGAATATCTTCCAGGGATCAAGAGTGACAGTATCATGTATGGCTGCTTCATGCACATCGACGGCGGCAGGTTGTACGGTGTGAGCAACACTGGCCAGGTAGACCAAGCAGAGCTCATTACTCCAAACGGATTAAATCCGTCGCTAGCAAGCTCCAGCCTAATATTCCGAGACTCCTTACCAAAGTCAGGGTATATACGATCGATGTGCTTCCATGCCTCACCATCAGCAGGATGTCTCAATTTCCCGTCCTCTTTACGATCGGTCGAATGCCATCGCATATTCTCAGCCAGCTCGGCAGACATATAAAACCTCTGCAGCCTAGGAATAATTGGAAAATATCGGAGAACCTTCACAGGGATTCTGGACTGTTTATCCGATGATATGCCTTCAGATGTGCCCGTATGTTTTTTCCAGCGTGATACATGACACGTCGGACATTCCTCTAGACCTTCATTACCCTTATTGTACAAGATGCAGTCATTAGGACAGGCGTCTATCTTTTTGTAATCAAGACCCAGGGTATCAACAATCTTGTGAGCTTCATAATAAGTTGTGGGGATGCTCTTCTCGCCGCCTGGAATGACTTTCCTGAGCAAGTCTAATAACATATCGAAATGTGTAACAGCCATCCCACTGAGTGTTTGGATATGAAGAAGCCTCAGCATAAAAGAAAGCCTTGTGAACTCGGTGCAACCCTCGTATAACGGTGACTCGTTTTCTTCAACAAGTCTCATCAATCGGGCTACATCTTGAAACATATCAGTAGTGTTAACATCACTCGAAGACGGCACGGTAAGAATATCTTCCAACATATCAGTTGTGTCAATTGTCGGATTGTCGACATCAGTAAACTCTTCCTCTAATTGCATCACCGGGACGCCTTCACCGTGATGACTCCAAAATACATAAGAGCTATCAAATCCATTGATTGACAGATGGAAACTTACGTCACTCCTAGTGAGCATTTTATCATTCCTACAATTCTTACAAGGACAAAAAATCAACCCGCTGAGTGACCGTAGAGGGTTGGTGTCAGAGTAGGCTAAGAAAGCTTCTATCCCATCCTTGTATCGAGTGTCTAGATGCCTTCGATCACGTGGTATGCCCATGAACGATTTGTCAGGAATTGTCCGCATCTAGAATTTAAAAATTAATGGAAGTGAGCATATCCCTACATATATCATTTTAAGTTATAGGACAAGTGTGTGTGATCGGCTGTCAGAGGAAGGCTTCTATCCCATTAGGTATGTAAACGTAGCGTGTATATGTATTTACGTGTGTTCAAGTGTACTTTTATTTCGTCAAAATTTCGGCAGCACCTACCCGCTGTACTTAATCGGATCCGGATCCTCTACTAATGAGAGGGTTCCTAATATCTCCTAATGAGATCTTGGCCTTTGATTTATCAATCAAAGGCCAAGATCTCCTCATGCACAAAAATAGGCGGGAGATGCGGATAAGATATTATCCTTTGAATATGAATAAGCCTCAGCATAAAAGAAAGCCTTGTGAACTCCTTACACCCCTCGTATAATAGTTACGCTAACCCCTTATCCTCACCCTCACCCCCACCCCCACCCTCACCCTCACCTAACCCTAACCCTAACCCTAACCCTAACCCTCAACCTCACCATCACCTAACCCTCACCCTCACACTCACCTTCACCCTCCCCTAACCCTAACCCTAACCTTAACCCTCAAACTCACCCTCACCCATCACCCCTCACCCTCACCTCACCCTCGATCACATAACTCTAACACTCACCCCACCCTCGATCAAATAACCCTAACCCTAACCCTCACCCTCACCATCACCTCCACCCTCACCTAACCCTCCTCTAACCCTAATCCTAACCCAAACCCAAACCCTAACCCTAATCGAACCCTAACCCTAACCCTAACCCTCGCCTAACCCTAACCCTAACCCTCACCCTCACCCCACCCTCGATCACCTAACACTCACCTCACCCTCGATCACCTAACCCTAACCCTAACCCTCACCCTCAACATCACCTCCACCCTCACCTAACCCTCCTCTAACCCTAATCCTAACCCAAACCCAAACCCTAACCCTAATCGAACCCTAACCCTAACCCTAACCCTCGCCTAACCCTAACCCTAACCCTCACCGAACCCTAACCCTCACCCTCGATCACCCCTCACCCTCACCCCACCCTCGATCACCTAACACTCACCTCACCCTCGATCACCTAACCCTAACCCTAACCCTCACCCTCAACATCACCTCCACCCTCACCTAACCCTCCTCTAACCCTAATCCTAACCCAAACCCAAACCCAAACCCTAACCCTAATCGAACCCTAACCCTAACCCTAACCCTCGCCTAACCCTAACCCTAACCCTCACCGAACCCTAACCCTCACCCTCGATCACCCCTCACCCTCACCCCACCCTCGATCACCTAACACTCACCTCACCCTCGATCACCTAACCCTAACCCTAACCCTCACCCTCAACATCACCTCCACCCTCACCTAACCCTCCTCTAACCCTAATCCTAACCCAAACCCAAACCCAAACCCTAACCCTAATCGAACCCTAACCCTAACCCTAACCCTCGCCTAACCCTAACCCTAACCCTCACCGAACCCTAACCCTAACCCTCTCCTTATTCAGTTACATATGAATTCGATCATATACAAGAGCTCGGTTATATGCAAGTTCGAATCTGAATCATATACAAGTACCAACCATGCCAAGTTCATAACTAAATCACTCGACTACATACAAATTCAGTCAATATACAAGTTCGGATCCAAGTCGTCAAGCATCAACCAAGAGTTATACAAAATTCTGCCGTAACCAAATCCAAGTTAACAAGCTTTTGGCTTCGATTCATCCCGTATACAAATATTCAGATAGGAAACTAAGGTCTCAGCCATGTCTACATGCGAGGTTACAAAGACAAGTTAATGAAGGGTTCAAGGGCGATTTTCACCTGGAGTCGATGAAGCGATCAAGGAGGGAGCTCGAAGCTCGTCAAATACCAAAGAGGGTTATTTCCTGTCAGGTTCAAGAAAGAAAGAGGAGTTAGAAATCGTGGTCAGATTCGAAGCTCAACATGGGGGTTCATCACAACTTCGAGATTAAAGCAAAGACAAGAATGGAATTCGGCCAAATTTCAGCCACCAGTCAAAAAAAAAATTCGTCCATGAACAGTAAAAATTCGATCACCATTCAAAGCCCAGACCCAAAAATTTGGTTTTTTTCAAGATTAAATAGTTGGGGGCTTCAATTACCAAGTTATTCATGCAACAAGGAGAGAGAGAGAGAGATTGAGGGGGGGAGATTGATCTCTCTCGGGCGCGGGCTGCCCAAATTTTTTGGGCACGCCCGCGCCCAATTTTTTTGCCAGCTCATACTTTTTAGCGACGGAATTTCCGTCGCTAAAAATTTTTTAGCGGCGGAAATTCCGTCGCTAAAATTATTTTAGAGACGGATATTCCGTCGCTAAAGTTAAAGTTTTTAGCGACGGAATTTCCGTCGCTAAAAATGATTTTCCGTCGGCAAGGCAAAATAATTTTGCCGACGGAATAATAGCGACGGAATTATCCGTCGCTATAAGACGTGTTATAGCGACGGATAATTCCGTCGCTATAATTCCGTCGGCAAAACCCCGTATTCTAGCAGTGTATCATCACTCTCATAAAATAGTCAGTAATTGACTCTCCTATCTTCATTTCCAGAATCTCGAAACTTCTCCGAAGCCTTTGAATTTGTGCTCGTTGAACCCTAGCATTACCCTGATACTTGACTTTCATTGATTCTCATAATTGATTCGCCATCTCCTTCCGTGTGATTGTCTTCAGGATAGACTTGTCAATGGATTGGAAAAGATAGTTTTTTGCCTTCAAATCTTTCAATTTGGCGTCATCTAAAGCTTTCTGTTGTGCAGTCGACAACACTTCTTCTTCTCCTGGCTCCTTGTATCCGGTTTGAACCACACTCCAATACTCCTTCGATCGAAGAAGATTCTCCATGATCAGGCTCCAATGATCATAGTCCCCATCAAATTTGGGAACGCATGGCTGTGTGAAGTTGCTTGAGTACTCCGCTGCCAT
>NC_033800.1:5112179-5120401 GCF_001876935.1 Asparagus officinalis | reverse complement strand
AACACTCGTGTTGCACTCTTCTCTTTCCTCACGAGTATTTCTTTCACACACACTCAAGGTCCCTTTTCCCTTGCTCTATACCACTGTTAGATCATCAAAAACTCTCTATGCAGTAAACTCACAGAGATTGGTGAATGTTCTCTACATTCTTATTGAAGCAAAAGAAAGCTTAAATAGCCTTTTACAAGAAATCTAAAAACAGACTAATTCAATCATGATTAACAAACCTAATCATGATCCTAGTAAACTGAGAAATAACCAAATAACAAACTTGATCCTACAACTAGGAATTATTAACTTTAAACTAACAAAAGTAAACTAACAAAATAGAGTAACCAACAAACTAACAGACTAATGCCAGCAAACTAACAAACTAACATCAAATTCATTTGTAGCTTCCAACAGTATCGTAATCCCATTTGGGTTTTTAGCGAGTATATATCAATGTAAGTTGTAGTTGTATAATCCAACTTGCGTGTGCCTGCAATTAAGAGGGATTGTTTTTCTAGTTGAGTAATAACTCACGTACACCGGAGACGAGGAAATCAATATGATGATCATGTTGTGGTTTGCAACGTTTTCAAGATGAGCGTCTAGATTTATTTCTTTTTTCTCGAGGAGTTTTTCCTATGATCAATTCAAATCTTTGTACCTAGCGAATGATTGTGTTTATTTTTGTAACACACGAGATGTGAATAGGGATTGCCTTATTTGTTACTGGATTAAGAACTTTGACAGTTTACGAGAACCAGGAGTAGCTGTTTATCGCCGAAGAAATCTCAGCAGTGGTCTTGATCAAAATGAAAGAAATTATTTGATCCCATATCACCTTCCAACTCATGCCACGGACCAAGCTTTCAATAAACTTTCATTTTCAAAATGAGAATCGACTGTAAAGTGTGTGTTTGAAAATTAAGGTACTGTATCATAGTTTGATTCTAATATTGTAAGGGACTGCAACTCTAAATAATCATATGTTAGAGGTCCTGTAGAATCGGCGAGAAATTTGGTGAAGAACAGGTTTTGGAAGCGCAGGGGAACTGTTTGGAAGCTGCGCGGTCAACCGCGACGCAAGGCCGGTCGACCGCGAACGTGCACAGGCTTAGGGTGTGATTTTGGATTCGTCGCGGTCGACCGCCATACCATGTATTGGATTTCTGGGTTCTGTTGTTGGTCGCGGTCGACCGCATAACGGGTCAGGCCCAATATTGGTTCCCTGTTCAGTTGGGTTTGGTATTTACTATAAATACTAACATACGAATTAGGTTTCTTTGGCTTTGTTTGGAGATTAGTTTGGGGATATTGGAGCGTAGAAAAAGGAGAGTTTTTCTGAGCAATTGTTTGATGGTTTATTTGGAGAGATTAAGAGATTTGTTGGTGAGAGCAATTGTTTGATGGTTTATTTGGAGAGATTAAGAGATTTGTTGGTGAGATTAGTTGATTGGTTTGAGCGTTTTGTAATCTCAAAGAGATTTGTTGGTGAGATTAGTTGATTGGTTTGAGCGTTTTGTAATCTCAGTTTATACTCTTCTTCTTTATTAGTGAAAACCCAATCCCCTTCTTGCCCCGTGGACGTAAGCAATTAGCCGAACCACGTAAAACTATTGTGTTTGGATTTGTACCGTTATTTTGATTTGTTTGGCCTTTATTTCGACGTTTGTTTGATTTGGTTCTCAAAGCACGTCCGTTTGGTTGTCACGCTTCCGCGCCGCGCACAACAATTGGTATCAGAGCTCCAGATTTCAGATCTAGGGTTTTGTCTTGGTTGGAGGAGTAGATCAATTTGGAAGTTCGGATAGAGCTTCGTTTTGTAAGAAAGATGTGATCTTTTTGATAAAGACTCTATCTTTTTCAGTTTGGATCTATTCTTCGTTTGTTCCGCATTGGTTTGTTGGCGCTTGGGCTATTTGGAGGAGTAGATCGCTTTGGAGGTTCTTCGAGGGCTTCGATTGGAGATAAAGGTGGAAATTTTCCTATTAGTGGATCTCGTTGCCGTCGTGCGGGGTGAGATCGTTTGAAGACTCTTGTTAGGGTTTCATTTGGAGGTAAAATTATCTCCTTTATCAGTTTGGATCTATTCTTTATTTATTGGTGCTTTGAGATAGTTAGCCGAGATAGAAGGATTTGAGGCTGAGTTATTTGTTTATTAATACGGTGCATTGGATTATTGAGAAGTGCCATTGACCTGCATATTGAAGTCCTTTTTGAGAAGTGCCATTGACCTGCATATTGAAGTCCTTTGAGCACGTTGGTATGAGCAAGGAGACCGAGGTGGAGTTTGGCACTTCTATTTGATGATTGAGGGGTCTTCTATTTGGTGTTCATTCAGACATTTAGGGGCCTTCCAAGGAGGTATCATTGGAAGGTAAATTGGTATTTTGGTTTCCTATGTTGGGGATTATACTAGGTATTTGTGGGTTGCAACCAAGTCCCATTGGTTTTGAAGTCCTAGTAGTCAACAACAGTTGAAGAAGTGTATTGGCAGAAGGTGAAGGTACATCATTCTGATTTTAGCGGGAGGTACAAGAGGGACCTATTTCTGCATTTGTGCCGAGCTCATGGCAGTTTGAGACACTTCATTGGAGAGGAAACATTGTGGCGACGAGATAAGATGATATTTTTGATTGGTTGTTCCTTTCTGGAGGGGGATCAGCGTTGGTTATCGAACATTAGGTTCTAGTTTTGGAGTTTCGACATATTTGGGTCATCTTAGTCATAGGTCGCCGACTGCTGCATTAGGAGTTATTGGATCTGGTGGAGCTGCTTCAGATTTTGGTTAGCGTCGGATATTTGGTTACCCAGCATTTGGTCACATCGAGGATGTGAGATTTGATCCGATTGCGCGTTTGGGATTCAGATGCTTATTTGATTATCGGTTGGGAGCTTCTGATTTTGTTCTGAGCAGGTATGTCACATTGGACTCTCGACAGGTATAGAGTGTTGATCAGGTCGTTTGGATATCACAGTAGGTGGAGGGTGATGCTACTCCACATACTCCAGATTATACTGCATCGTTTGGGATTCCAGCTGAGGTGACACAGATTGGAGATCATTTGGATTTGGATGCAGATGATATTGGTGAATAGTTGCAGACTTTTCTACTTGTTTGAGGGCCTTTAGAGGCCGTTTGGGTGAACTACGTGAAGGCTTAATTCCTTGGGCAAGAGGATACGTAGACAGTCAGTTTTGATACAGCCGATTTGGTGAGTAGATACCGACATTTGGGTGAGTGTTCGCACTCCCGTTTGGGTCTCGACTTGTTGAGGATTGAGAAGCAGCAAGTGAGGCATTTGGCTTGCTTGGTGTCGGCTCAGTTTTTGGAAGAAACTTCGCCGAGGTGGAGAATTGTAGAATCGGCGAGAAATTTAGTGAAGAACAGGTTTTGGAAGCGCAGGGGAACTGTTTGGAAGTTGTGCGGTCGACCGCGGCGCAAGGTCGGTCGACCGCGGACGTGCACAGGCTCAAGGTGTGATTTTGGATTCGTCACGGTCGACCGTCGCGGTCGACCGTCATACCTTGTATTGGATTTCTGGGTTCTGTTGTTGGTCGCGGTCAACCGTGACAGTTGACCGCGTAACGGGTCAGGCCCAATATTGGTTTCTTATTCAGTTTGGGTTTGGTATTTACTATAAATACCAACATACGAATTAGGGTTTCTTTGGCTTTGTTTGGAGATTGGTTTAGGAATATTAGAGCACAGAAAAGGAGAGTTTTTCTGAGCAATTGTTTGAGGGTTTATTTGGAGAAATTAAGAGATTTGTTGGTGAGATTAGTTGATTGGTTTGAGCGTTTTGTAATCTCAGTTTGTACTCTTCTTTTCTATTAGTGAAAACTCAATCCCCTTCTTGCCGAGTGGACGTACGCAATTTGCCGAACCACGTAAAACTATTGTGTTTGGATTTGTGTCGTTATTTTGATTTGTTTGGCATTTATCTCGACGTTTGTTTGATTTGGTTCTCAAAGCACGCCCGTTTGGTTGTCACGCTTCCGCGCCGCGCACAACAGGTCCCAGCTGCAATTGTTGTATAAAATCTTCAATCCGTGCGTGCTTGATACGATCAAGCTCATAAGGCCATGAAACACACTGGAGCATCAAAGGTATAACAACAAGGTAAAGGTAACGATCAAGGAAATAGAAAGTGTGGATGTTGTTTCAAATTTTAGCTTCCTGAGCAGCATAATGACAGAAACTATAAACATATACGTTCAGAAACTATATATATACTTTTTGCTATCCACTTAATTTGACACAAGTTTTGCTATATATATATATAAGTCATAACCAAAAGTAACGACACTGCATTAATCCAAAAGAGGAGGGAGCATGACTTAACCCTGATTCACCTTGGCAAGTATCGGATTAAAGCTAATCTGCAACTCCCACTTCTTGTCTTGAAATTCAGCAGCCTCCGCCGACTGTTTCGTGTCGAGCCATCGCATCGTCTGATCAAACAGGTCCTCAATCCTCTTCCTATCAGCCTCTGCCAGCTTCGAAGCAATCTTGGCTTCCCTGATGGAGTTCCTCATGTAGTAGGCGTAGTCCTCGAGGGCGTTCTTGGCCTGCACCTTCTTCTTGCGTGCCTCGTCCTCAGACTTGAACTTGTCAGCCTCCCTCACCATCCTCTCAATCTCCTCCTTGCTCAGCCTGTCCTTTTCACAGGTGATGGTGATCTTTTTCTTTTGACCGGTGCTCTTGTCCTCAGCAGAGACGCTCAGAATGCCGTTGACATCGATCTCAAAGCAGGCAGTGAACTGAGCACGACCCCGAGGAGCAGGAGGGATGCCACAGAGCTCAAACTGGCCGAGCAAGTTGTTGTCCGTTGATTTCATCCTCTCACCTTCATACACCGGGAAGGAGACAGAGGTTTGGTTGTCGTAGGAAGTATAGAGTTCCTTCTCCTTCTTGGTAGGAATGGTGGTGTTTCTTGGGATGAAAACGGTCATAATCTCCCCACGAGTCTGTAGTCCAAGGGAGAGAGGAGTAACGTCCAACAACAGCAAATTTTGCACGATCTTGTCGCCTTCACCGCTCAACATTGCAGCTTGCACTGCAGCACCATAGGCGACTGCCTCATCAGGGTTGATGCCCTTGCAGAGCTCCTTCCCGTTGAAGAAATCCCGAAGCAACTGCTGGACCTTGTTAATCCTGGTGGACCCCCCGATAAGCACCACATCATGGACAGCGCTCTTATCCATCTCGGCATCCCTCAAGCACTTCTCCACTAGCTCTATACACTTGCTAAAAAGATCCATGTTCAGCTCCTCAAATCTGGCCCTGGTGATGGTTGAGTAGAAATCAATACCCTCATAGAGGCAATCGATCTCAATTGTGGTCTCAGGGGTGGAGGAGAGAAACCTCTTCGCCTTCTCACAAGCTGTTCTTAATCTCCTAAGAGCCCTGGGGTTGCAGGTGATGTCCTTTGTGCTCTTTCTCTTGAACTCCTGAATGAAATGCTTCACCATTCGGTTGTCGAAGTCCTCTCCTCCAAGATGGGTGTCACCAGCAGTAGTCTTGACCTTGATGATACCCTTCTCAATGGTAAGAAGGGAAACATCAAACGTACCACCACCGAGGTCAAAGATGAGGACGTTGCTCTCACCAACGCTAGTCGTCTTATGGTCAAGACCATAGGCAATAGCAGCAGCAGTCGGCTCGCTGATGATTTTCATAACATTAAGCCCTGCAATGAGGCCAGCATCCTTGGTGGCCTGACGTTGTGAATCATTGAAATAAGCAGGGACTGTGACCACAGCATTCTTGACGGTACAGCCAAGGTATGCCTCAGCGATTTCTTTCATCTTAATCAAAACCATTGAAGAAATTTCTTCAGCAGCAAACTGCTTTTCCTCTTCCTTGTACCGGACAACGATCATGGGCTTGTCTCCAGGGCCAGGAATGACCTTGAAGGGCCACAACTCGGTGTCACTCTGGACAGACGCATCACTGAAATGCCTTCCTATCAAACGCTTTGCATCTGAGGAATAAACCAAAGATATCCAAACATATATTATAGGAGGATGCCGTAAAGCTCAAGTAAAATGTTACACACGAAGATTATGATAATTGCTGAAATCTAATAAAGAATATGCATCTGAGTAAGTAAACAATCCCTGTTCGAACATTTATCTAAATTTTGGTACTTAAAAGAACATGCGACATCAAAAGCAAGATTTTTTTCAATAAATCAGAACAATTTACTACTCAGGACAAGATAGTGTAGTGTGCAGAAATTTCTTAGTAACACTTAAGAAGAACATCCAATAGGAATACACATGGAACTACTAAAGAATGTTAATAAACAATGGAAAATCAACAGAGGGATCTAAGCATTCAAAAGATGCAATTAGAAAGACAGATGTATGTTGGGGGATAACCTAACATAAAAGAACACTGTAAGAAGTATAAAGGAGCAGGAGTGTAGCTCATCATGTTTCCACACAGGGTAGAGATGAGAACAGATGATTCTGGCATTAGATTTTGCTCGGAGATTATTATTTCATCCGATAACCAGAAAATGTCATCAAATCTAATTCACTGAAGAACATACTACAGATTGCTAAGATAGTGTCAAATAAAAATCAATGGTCCCTTGTTACATAATTGGACAGAAATAGTTATTCCAGAATCTCTAAACTGAACTTAATCTCAGTCAACAGAAATACACCTAATCTCATCAAATCAGAAGAAACCAACATCAGCTGAAATTTAGTTTACTTACGCAGATGTAATTGTGTTTGTCAACTTCAAACTAGTTCTATCTTAACTAGGCCAAAGTTAAATCATATAAGGGTTGGTCCACAAAAGAACTTGTTTAGGGGCTAGATTTCGAACTATAAAGTAGTAGTTCATTTTGAGCCCAACTTTTGCCAAACTAAAAACAAGATATTAAAGACAAATGCACAAAGTTGATTGGATTTAAACGTGCAAATAAAAGTACTTGGGTTTAAAAATAAATCAGGATAAAATTTTGGGTTTAAAGGCAAAATCCATTAAAATAAATTTTAAAACTTAGAAACCAAAGGTCACAAAAGCAATGCTCCCCAACTACCTCCGCTATTATAGAAAAATGAGTACAAAGTTAATGGTTTTGTTTCTACCCAAAATAGCATAACTTCATTAATATAAAATCTAATAATTTAGAGTCCGTTTGGCAACCATTGTGTTTCTCCCATTTTCGTTTTTTTTTCAAAAAAACATATAACCATGTTTGGGAACTGATGTGTTTTTTTGAGCTGCCCCATCACAAAATAGAGAAAATACACGGTTTTTCCAAAACACCTAAAAGGTGTTTTCAGATTTTCGTCTCACTTTCCCCCAAATCAACCCCGATCCCTTTTCCCTCCCTCAACCCTAACTTTGTCGCCTCCGCTCCAAACCGGCGCCGCTCCGACCCTCTGACGCCGCCTCCGACTCTCCGACGCAACCTCCGACCTCGCTGAAGCCTCCGACGAAACCTCCGACATCGCTGAAGCCTCCGACTCAACCTCCGACCTCGCTGAAGCCTTCGACGCAACCTCCGCTCCAAATCGGCGCAGCTCCGACCCTCCGCCGCCGCCTCCGACCCTCCGACACTTCCTCCGACGCTTCCTCCGACATCGCTGAAGCCTCCGACGCCTCCAACAATTTTGATTCCGACGCCTCCAACAATTTCGATCAAGGTCGGTTTTTTTCCTCGTTTATTGCTGAAATAATAACTGTGATATTTGTTCCCCTTTTACGTTCCAATTATTTGCTAATAACTGTGAGATTTGTTCCCCTTTTACCTTCCAATTACTTGCTAAACACACCAATCAAAACTGGAAAAGTGTGCTGATTGTGGCTAAGGAACTATATTTGACTAGGGTTTTGGTATGAAATATACCTCTTTCAACAAAACTTTTTACTTTTATTAGTTTCTGTGGACCAAAGTATGTGAATTAAAGCAGTAAAACTATCAAATTGGATGTCTTATAATTAAAATGAAAAATGTGGGAGATTAGAATGGTGATCTGATTAGGAGAAATCCTGTCAAACTTGGATTTTCCCTAAAGAGGCCATTAACCTATCGCATCAATCGTTCCCCAAAGACTGCTATTTCCATATGCTCATACTTTAAGTTTGGATGCTCTCCTCCTTGCAGCTACAATTAAAAAATAAATACAAGAATGAACACGAAAGTTAAAATGTAAAGAAAATAAATACAACCACCCACCGGCCGGACGACGGCCGGAGGCGGCGGCGA
>NC_033800.1:5111418-5112169 GCF_001876935.1 Asparagus officinalis | reverse complement strand
CGGTGACGACTGACGGCCGACAAGTGGTTGGTGGTGGGGAGCGGCAACGGGCGAGAGTAAGGTTTAATTGGTTGGATGTGTATCATAAACTTTTAAAATGGTGTTTTGGAAACACTTTTGAAAAATAAACACCATGACATGGTGTTTTTTTAAAAACACAACAAAAAAAACACTTTGGTTACTTAGAAACCAAAGGCGACCAAAATGTTTTCAGCAAAACAGAGAAGTGCTGGCAGGAGATGAAAGCAAACTAAGAGGGGAGAAGGGAAGAAAAAGGAGGCTAAAGGTACTGAACCTATACTTCTTTTGAACTTATTTAATTTCTTATTTCTCTTTTAATATATTATAATTATAATATTTGATTATTCTTTTGGGTTATTTCGATATGAGCCCCCCAAATCTTTGAAATAGATCTCAAGCCCCTCAAAATCTTCAATATTTCGATATTAGCCCCCTAAATCTTTGAAATTGATCTCAAGCCCCCTATATCCTATTAGGGTGTTAAATTGAACCCACTAGTTAAAGTATTGTTAAAATTGGGGAAGTATTCTGCTTACTTTAAATTTTTTGGTAATTTGTCAGTTATACCTCTATCACACAAACTCAAACTCATTAATCACTAACTTATACCCGTTAAGCTCTCCAAATCCGTTTAAAAAAAATCTAACTCAAACTCATTTTCCACGTTATCTTCTCTAACGTCTTCCTCAATGGCTCTTTTCGGCTCTAATCCCAAATTTATATCGAGTAG
>NC_033800.1:5052854-5111400 GCF_001876935.1 Asparagus officinalis | reverse complement strand
TGAAGTGGAAAAAAGGATCTGGGTTAGGGTGTTATTAATCAGATTTGGAGAGTTTAACAGGTATAACTTAAAGCAGTTAATGGTTTGGGTTTATGTGAGAGAGGTATAATGGGCAAATCATCAAAAAAAAAAGCTTAAATAGAATACCTCCCCCATTTTAGTCAGATATTAACTAAGGGGGCTTATTTCAACATACTAATAGGATTTGGAAGCCTAAGATCAATTTCAAAATTTTGGGGGGTTAATAACAAAATATTGAAGATGGACAATGAAGTCCCAATAGATTTTAATCAAATCACAACGAGAAATTGCTTAGACATAAACAAGGTTCCTGAAGATGGAGATTATGGCTGTGAATAATCTAGCATGAGGAAAGAGAATGATGAAATCATATCGAAAAATAATTTTGATCTTTTTGTTGGTCAATATTTTCTTAGTGAAGAAGGGCCTATTCAGTTGGTCCAAAAATTGGAGAAAGCCCAAAATGAAACCTGATATCAAAAGAAAACTTCAAATGTGCCATTTTCTCCCATTTTCTCATGCTACGATTGCAAAACAGAAAAATGAAAGAGAGGAAGAAAAGGTGTGCCACCTCATCAGTCATCAAAAAAGAAAACTTGCTTTCCTCCAACAAAACTCTGATTTTGGCAGTCACATGATTTTCTGCAGCTCCCTTTAATAAATTTTTTCATAATAGTCCCAAGCATGTTATATATTCATATGAGTACCCCAATTAATAAAAATTTAAAATGAGTCCCTCAAATCTTCAAATATTTTCCAACTTACTACATTAAATTACAATTGGATTTACCGCTGCAAGCATTTTTTATAAGGTGTGGGTATGTTCACCGCTTAATCATATTGGCAAAATTTTTGTTCTATTTGAGTGGTAAGCACACCATGGTGATCACAATCTTGGTTTGTTCTTTTTTTTAACTTGAACCAAATTAAAAAAAAATGAGGGAACCTAATCACACATCAATTGCTCTTTTCTTTCTTCAATTTGAACCAAACTATGGAAAGTGGTTGAAATTTGGACTAAACAAACACAAAAAATATTTTCCATAAAAGTGAAGAAAACACCAAAAATGAAGGAAACATGTTTCCTTATAATTATAGAAGAAACCAAACAGAATTGAAGAGGCATATAGCTATTACAAAAAAAAATTCTAAAAGAGGTTTTCCAATTAGAGAAGGAAGATTTCTCAATAAGCAAGGATGAAAAATAAGGCGAGATTACTTTGCCATCATGAAGGAAAGCTACCTCTAAAAGTCATCAAGCCGTCACTTGAGCAGCGAAATAAAGTCATTTAGATGTGAATTTTGAGCCTATTTACGCATTAAGCGAAATAAAGCCATTTAGATGTGAATTTTGAGCTTATTTACTCATTATGTTAAGAAAGGAATTTGACATTTTCCCCTTGGAATGGCATGTCACATAGTTCATTACGGAGCAAATTATCAATTCCCGTCTCCTGAAGAAGTGTATTTCCTCCCTTTTTAATCGTAATATTACAAAACAAGATGAAGAACGCATTCGCTTATTGAAAGAATGAGGTCTTTTAATTAGACAAATCATTCTGTGTCATGGAGCTTGAGAAAAATGTTAAACATGAGCATCTAAATTTTCTTCCAAAAGATATTCATAATCTTTATGGAAAGATTAACAAACAACAAATAAAGAATGATGCAATGAAGAGCACAAGTTAGAGAATATTTTTAGGTCTCCACCTCATTGTTTAATACCACTTACAGTTTGGTAGTGTGCCTCTTCGCAATGAAACAACAATTTCATTTTGATGGTTGATGAAGGTAAACTAGTTGGAAGCTATCATACTTTTAATTCAATATTGTAATATTATATTCTTATATATATTTGTATTTCTCTGTGAGTCCTCATTTAATCTAATTTATTTGGCAGGCTTTTGTATCTCTAATGAAGAAGGCTCCTAAGACAACTATAACGGACCGAGACCCATGGATGATGACGGAAGCCATTGCAAAAGAAATGTCAATCACCAAACATGCTCTCTATAGGGAACATCAGCGCTAGGCACCAAGTTTAGTGGTTGGTTTTCATCTACCCTCCGTGACCAATATTCAAACTGGCGTGCCGATTTTTACAAGTGTTATAATTTAGATATTCGAGAAGAATTTGAGCATCAATGGTCCTGAAAAGTATAACATACGTATAGTCAATAAAATGAGAGGAATAGACGGTACGTCTATTAAAATGTGCACTCATTTTTCTATGTAGACGCAACTTCGTACTCATTTTTCTACGATACAGGAGGTAGTTTGGGAGTATCTATTGCTCCTCAACGTGTGCCCCAAGGGTGGACTGTAGAAAAATCCTAACAGTAATGAGATAAATAAGAAGAAATTTGCAAAATAGACCTAAGGATGGACTGTAGAAAAATCCTAACAGTAATGAGATAAATAAGAAGAAATTTGCAAAATAGACCTATTTTGTTAAATATTTAGCAAAACCAAAAATATTTAGCAAAATAGACCGTTTTGCTAAATATTTAGCAAAATAGAACTCTTTTTGACCAACAGGCCAAAAAGAAGACGGTTTTGCAAAACAGATCATTCGATACATACAGGGCTAATAGTCCCGTATGATTTATTCGAAAATCCTTTTTGATGGCGACCTCTAGGTCCTAACTATATTAACTAATTCATCTCGATTAGGAAATATGGCCCCTTGAGGCTTTACAGAGAAAAAAAAAGGAGATAAATAATGATAAACCCCAGGCAGTAGGACCTCCCTGCCCTAACTGCAAATCAATTAATTCATCTCGATTAGGCAATAAAACGAGAGAAATAGACAGTAGGGCCTCCACATCCTAACTGTACTAACTATACAATTCATCTAAGTTCAAAATTCTAGCCTCCCTTGACTTTAACAAAATTGAACCCGTTCGCTCCCAAATCTTTTGGAGAGCAATGCACCTTCTACGCAATAAAAAATGCGAGACGAGATCTACTATAAAATTTTTTTAAAAAAAAAGGTGATATCTTGCAGCCAATTTTTAAATTTTGCAGCGTGAAAGGAAAATCTCCGGCTTGTAGCCGAAAACTGACACAATGCAGAAAGCCGCCGACTTTTCACCGGAAAAGCCCCCAGCTCGACCGGATCTAGCCCAAACAAGTCGCCACAGATAGATTAATTAACCGATTAAGGATACAAAATCAAAACTCGAATAAAAAAAACTCACCGAAAACGGTGTTGGTCGGGTTAATGGCGGCCTGGTTCTTCGCCGCGTCGCCGATCAGCCTCTCGGAGTCGGTGAACGCCACGTAGGACGGCGTCGTCCTGTTCCCCTGGTCGTTGGCGACGATCTCCACCCGACCGTGCTGCCAGACTCCGACGCAGGAGTACGTCGTCCCGAGATCGATCCCGATCGCCGGACCCTCTCCCTTTCCCGCCATCCCCCGCCGAAGAATCAAACAGTTAGAACAAACGGGGTTTTACGGGGGGGTTTATATAGGGCTTCGCTTCGGGGGTAAGGATTCTACCTGGCCCCCCACATGAAGGGCCGGTTCTGTACGGCCCACCCGTTCGCTCCGGTGCCCCTAAATTAAAAAGGGTAAAAATGTATTTTTATCAATTTCGGAACAATGGTCAAGTCACGCAGAGCGGCAATTTCGTGGGGGAAGGACTTTAGAATGAACGAATAAATAAGATGGTCCACGCACTCTGGGGGGCAAAAAAAAAAAAAAGGTTGATCTTGTTCAGTGAAAGTAAGAGGAATTAAAGAGGCGAAGATGACTTAAAAAAATAGAAGAATAAATCATTAGACCGTTGTTAGTACAAAGAGGAATTAATTAAAGAGGAAACCGACCGGGTGTTGTTTCTTGATGGCCATGATTTGGGATTAAGGAGAGAAGAAGATGTTGGGTAAAACAATAATAAAAACGGATCCAAACATAAGCAGAACATACCGCACAGGAATAGAGGAATAGAGCACAGAATAAATACCATAACCGATACAGCTAGAGTCTGAAATACTTTACAGATATACGCCGAATCGCCCTCTTAGCTTTGAGGAAACTATGCCCCACCTACGATAGCATTGGGTCTGCACAATACTTTCGAGGACGAGGTGGCAGCAGTCCAAAGAAGTGCTCTCTTCTCTTGGACACCTTCACTTCGTCGGAATCTTCAGTGTTAGCAGCTTCAGAATTGTAAAAGGAAGACATTAGAAGAATTTATTTATGTTTTACGTGCCTCCTAAATGAACAAAGAAGGCCATTTATATATGGTTCAGGTGAGTTGAGGGGTTAGACACGACTTTGAATGCGAGTTATTGCAACGTTTGTAACGTCTGCTATAACTATCATTCAAACCTTGTAACGTTCGTAACCTACGAAACGTTCAGGCTTGTTAAATGCAGCACATGCAAAAAGGGCACGCGCGCATGAGCCGGATCGAGTGCTCTTGCTCGCTCGCTTGCACGTGCCCGTTTGTTTATATACCAACACAAGTGTACATTTCTAATACCTTTGTTACACTATATATAACATACATGTTAATTTGAATCATTTAAAATATATTCAACTAGTCAATGTAGGACTAAAACTCACATACTATCAATTAAACACCTTTTAATTTTTATCTATGGAATCCAACCATATAAATGGTATCCTTCCATATAAATTCTCCATTATTCATTTATATCAATATAGGAATTAGGCTTAAAAATTAGGTATCAGTGTTTAGTATAGTTACATAAGAGAAAGTGGAATGAGAAAGGTTTTTCAGCTAGACATTAGATTGACTGTGAGAACGAAAGTTGTCCCTTTATTGATAGACTGAAGGGCAGGTTCTAAAGTTTTTCACAATGTTTGGGAAGTTTAATAAAGTAAAGGGAAAATAGCAAAATATATGGTCTTTTTAACGGTTCTCTTTCCCTCCAATTACACTCCATTTAGGAGAGTCTATGGCGTTATAATATACTTAATGATGGCCAACCGTTGCGATCATTAGAATTTCAAATTTCGTCTCTGACCCAACGGCCTACATATATTGTGAGATCATTTAATGTCAGGGTTGTCTCCATAGATACTTTCTCCCATATGAGCAGCAAACAAAAATCCCAAGTCCCCCCCCCCCCCCCCCCCCCCCCAAGTAGTATACAGAGTAATTGTATCCTTTACCTTCTACTATCTCACATAAGCCCTAGTCTAAACAGGCCCTTAAGCGATATGGAAGGTTGATCTCTTTAATAAAATGTAAGGATGTACCTTTCTTTTTAGCTCAATAGCATTATACAAATTTTAGTTATAATCCTACGCCAGAATGCCTGCGATTAAGATGGATCGGTCCACTAATTGAAAAATAAGTCATGTGTACAAGAGTATTCATGATTATGTTGCTATTTGCAATATTTTCAAAATGGGCGCCTAAATTTGTTCTTTTTTTTTGGTAAAAACATTTCATCTCATCCATACAGATATTTGTATGAAGTGAATGATCATATCTATTCCTTTATACAAATAGAAGGACCAGAGAATTATTGTTCATCAAAAAGTAAATTGAACAGTAGAATATAACTGTAGCATGAACACGAATTTCAATACCCATTTATTGCATCTATTCCTTTATACAAATAGGAGGATCAGAGAATTACTGTTCATCAAATATTAGAATATAACTGTAGCATGAACACGAATTTCAATACTCATTTATTGCATCGGACAAACAAAAAAAATAGCAGCAGACGCTAAAAAACAGCAATCTGTCAAAACCAAGAGTTGCTACAGCATTTTGTAGGCCCCACATATACCACTTACAAAATTCTTCAGTTTACACCTCATATACATATATACATGGGTAACCAAAAAAACAAAAGAGAGGCAATTTGTGGAAAAATTAAGTGGCAAAAGTAATCAAACTTGCTACATACCTCTTCAAAACCAGGATCGGCTCTTCAACATTTCGTGGGCCCCACACATATTCTTTTACAAAACTCACCAACTCACACCTCATATACATATAAATTGGTAAACTTTAAACAAAAAAAGAAAATAAATGGCAATCTGTGAAAAGAAAATTATTCAAAGTTGCTTGAATAAATCTTCAAACCAATAGTCGCTACAGTGTTTTGTGGGCCCCACACAAACCACTTGCAAAATTCTGCAGTTTACACCTCATGTACATATAAATGGTTAACCAAAAAAACAAAAGAGAGGCAATATGTGGAAAAACCAAGTGGAAAAAGTAACCAAACTTGCACCTCTTCAAAAACAGGACTTGCTACAGTGTATTGCGGGCCCCACACATTCAGTTTACAAAATTTTGAAAATAACCACCAAAATGTTGAATGCAAAACTCTTCAAACCATCTGTGAAAAGAGCAGCAATCTGAAAAAAGCGGCAAATCTAAATTTATAATATATTATAAGTTAACAGGTCATAAAAGAGCAATAAGAAAATACATGTATACACTCTACAATCTTTTCTTATTCCAAAAATCTCACAATCTCACAATAACCTCTGCCTTGGGTGAGTTTTTTTTACCCTCTCAATTTTCTTCAACATGTTCTTCAAATAACAAAATTATGCTAACTTATGCTATTTAGGCTTCAATTATATAGAAGTGGAAAAAGCTTTTGGACTTTTGGAATTAATCAATCCTTAAATCATTCTGTAAGTATACTATGCACCTTTTAGTATATTTGTCTTTACATTCTGTAAGCATAGTATCACAATTTATCAACTGTTCAATTTTGGGGTCTTCTTTGTTCTTTAATTCATTTTAATTCATGAATATATACTTCTGGAATGTTAACTTATTGAATATTATTTGACTTTGATAGAACCTGTACACAATTTATATCTTCTCATCGTCTCATGATTCAAAGTATGTTATTTATAAACTGAAATGTATGATGCACATTTAACACAACTTTTTGAGCATATGTGGAATGTATGATGCACATCTTTCGGAGCATATGATGGAGAATAATGAGTATATAAGCGAGTGAATAAGGTAACTTACCAGACATCTTTCTGAGCATATATGGAATGTATGATACCATTTACCAGAAATTCTCTCAGAGAATATTTCAATTCGCACTTTCGGAGAAAATCTCTTTTGGAGCATATATGGAGAATATAAGTAGCAGCTCAATGGATGTTAGTTCTTTCACATCACCTTCATCTCCAAAGCTCATTGACAGAATAACATGTAACAATCTTTATACCTTTATAGTAACTAATGCCTAATTTGATAGTCAATAGAAATCTACTGCAATAACCTCAAATTATTGATAATATTACCTACAGAGTTCAATTCGCCGGAATCACAGATCATTCGACAGAGTTCAAATCGCTGGAATCAAAGTGAGAAAGTATTCACTCTTTGTTGACGCACTACAACTTTGACAAACTTATACTCCTTAATACTAACTAGCCATCATCTGTTTTTAGCTCTTCGAACCTATAAAAACAAAGAGAGAAAAGTAAAGAGGAAAGTTGTTCATACAGATAATGGTACCTGTAGCACTACCTCCTTTCAGGATACATCACCGGTTATTATCAAGCATACAAGGATTGAACAAATATTATGTGATTCATCATTCGCTGATTCTCACTTGCAAATGGAAGATAATGTACAACCTGTTACGAACAATAACCAATCTAATTCGGTTATTCCTAGCAACAAAGGAAGGAGAAAAGGCAAACAAATAAATAAGAAAGGTATAACTTGCTTACATTATTAGCATGTCAAATAATTGTCCCCATTTTCTTGGCTCATCTGCTGTTGACATTGACACATTGTCATTTGTTACATAACATTACCATTTGAAACGAACACAGTTACCAATTAAAACAAGTTTTGCTATGACTATTAACAAAAGTCAGGGACAAACATTGAATTATGTGGGTTTGTACCTTCCAAGACCATGTTTCACACATGGACAGTTTTACGTCACAGTGTCAAGAGTGACGACCCCTCAAGGTCTTAAAATTATTATTGTTGACAATGACGATAATGTGGCTTATAGTGGAGTTACAGTGAATGTAGTTTATCATGAAATTTTCAACAACTTGAATTAAGGTATTATAGGGATCAAACACAATCTAACTAGCATGTCATTATTATATTATAACAATAGTTTTAAGTAGATTGAGTATTAAATAGTGATATGGTATGCAATATACATATAATACAAATAAACAGATCTTATGGAACCTTAGGTCCAATTATGCATTGTAATTTGTGTTTTATTATCTGACATTGCATACAGTTTAATGCTTTATATGTAAGTTTTATGATCTATCATACTTATTAATTGGTTACAGGTCTGCACAGTTTAAGATGGAAGTTGGAGTGTACACAGCAATCAATGATCTTAACATCAAATTAAAAGAGGTTACTATTAAGGCCCATGTAACAAACATATGGGAGAATATTAACATCAAAACAAAAGAACATTATGGACTGTATATCATCCTCTTGGATGAATCTGTAAGAAATTTATAACCTTTTTAGTCACTTCCATTGATTTCTGGATTGATAAAGTTTTCACAAGAACAGTAATTCATAGCTTATATTTCCACCATTCAAGTTTAAATTTTTTATAATATCTATATTCTGCAGGACACTTTAATTCAGGGAAGTATTCATGTTAACGAAATATCTAGATTCCATCCTATGTTGGAAGAAGACAGCATTCATGTTCTATCAAAGTTTCGAGTCATTCATCCATTTGGTACCTACAGAGCTACAAGGAACAAGTTTATGATAAGTTTCTGCAGGCAGACTCAAATCCGTATCTTGCAAGATTATGAAATTTTAATTCTAAAGTACAAATTCTACTACACAGCATTCAGTGACTTGCCTTCACTCAGCACAAATAAAACTTACTTGACAGGTTGTAATTTTAATTACTGATTCATCTTTTCAATAATACATTTTTTCTGATATTATTAAATATATTCTATATCTTCAATAGATATCGTTGGAATTGTAAAGGAAATATACCCATTAGAACTAACTGCAAATGGATAAAAGAGTTGTCCTAGAAGATCACTGAAGTTGATAGATGAAAGGTAAGATTTAGTAACGATATTGTAGGAATATATATAAATAACACAGCTTCATTCTGTTAAATTATCTTAACAATACTAAATTGCATCTGCCTTGATTACAGCAATGCTGAACTCAAAGCTACATTATGGAACAAATTAGCTGTTGAATTGGAAAGCAAACTTCAAAATCAAGACCCGAACAATATGGTCATGATTGTCACTGGTGTTGTCATAAATACTTTCAGAGGTAATATGAATAAGTTGAGCCAATAATATTTATACAAATCAACTAAGCTTTATGGAATAATTTAAAAATAAAAGCTATATTTTCTTCAGGTCAATTCTCAGCATCAGCAAGTACAGGTTCAAAAGTTTACATAAACATTGAAGACTCACGTGTGTTGGAACTATCACATAGGTAATTTTTAAGTTGCATATATGGCGAAAATTAGCCACTAATTTTTTTGGCAAACAATAAAATTATTGATGTGCACATGCACAAGTACTATAAGATTTGCGACATACACAATATGATTTACTTTCACATAATTTTCCAATTCTTACACATAATTTCTAATAAAATATGTATATGTACAGACATACGGACTCTGAAACTGAATTGCAAGTTATTGCCACACCAGTATACTTCAGTCCAAGCCAAACAAACTTAATGAAATCTGAAATAGCAACTTTGATGGAATTAATATACTTTGAAGACCCAAAAACAGCCGAAGTAAGTTACAAAAACACTCAAATGATGAACCAAATTTTATTTTTCAAGAAAATAGATATCATTATCATGGATTTGTGCAGGTCTATCATTTCTTATGTCAGGTGAAAATTATTGGCATACTTGAACAAAAATGGAGATACCATGGATGTCCATATTGCAACAAGAAAACAATGGAATCAGGAAACACCTATTGGTGCAGACAATGTAACAAGGAAATCCTAGCAGAGAACAAGTAAGCAATTAATTTATTTCACGTTACAAATAATTTTTCTCACTCTCTTCATATTCTGAGTAATTTTTTTTCTAAGTATAAACGTATAGATAGGTATAGAATAACATTGGATGTAGAAGATAGAACTACAGTCAGTACATTCATTATCTTTGGAAAGAAAGCAAAAAATTTAATCAAAGTTTCAGCCCAGGAGGTATCAAGGACAATAGAATATGTAAGCTCGAACTCTAATAATCAAACTGCTACACATTAGAAGATAAATGCATTAAGAAGTGCGTAAGTAATGCAGCTCGAACTCTAATAATCAAACTGCTACACATTAGAAGATAAATGCATTAAGAAGTGCGTAAGTAATGCATGATTTTGTGTAGAACAATGAAAGGGAGATATTCCCAGAGATTATCAAATCAATTATTGGGAAGACTATAAAAGTTCAGGTTAAGCTAACAAAGTATAACTTCGAAGAAGGTAAGCAATTGTTTTGTTTGATTAATGATCTAATACGTTTATCTAATATATAGCAATAATATCCTACAAATTTAAAGATGGCTTTACATCTGTTTTTCATAGTTTTATTTTTATACTGATGAAACGGGCAATGAGAGCTTCAGTGTTACAAAACTTATCGAAGCTATTGAAGGTGATTCACAGGTACAAACCTAAAATTTGAAGTTATCGAACTTATCAAAGTTATTACAAATGCTTATTATTTTAAATGACAATGTATAGTAAATTACATGTAATTTTCTCTACAAAGGAATCCCAAGAAGTTGAAGTTGTTGATCTACATGAAGACGCTCTCCTACAAACACCTAAACATATTTCAAAAGATAAAATTGTGTTCACACCCTTGACTAACACACCACTCAAGCCAAAGATAGAAAAGATTTTCAAAAGTTCACCTTTAAGGATAAAAGATCTTGGAGAAGACGAGAACATTCAAAGGAATTATACTGTCAAAGAAACTGAAGGTTAAGTTGATTAGCAATCATTTGTTACATGTTCTAAGCACTATATGAATACAATATCATAAATAGCTCATTATCTATTTTGTGTTGTTGCAGATCTCAAAAGAAAAAGAACTTCCAATGAGTGTGGCAAGGAGAAATGGATCTGAATTTTTATTGGAGTTGCTACGAAGTTTTTGTGCACAAACCTGATGATTTTTTTTGGTCTTCAGATCCAGTTCAGAAAAGCTTAATACCTTAGTGACTTTCTATATGATAATTGCTTTGACACACTCAGTGTGGTTATATGTATTAGTCTAACTTTAAGGTTATTTTGGAGTAAGTACTTTACTATGTTTAAGAACTCACATGCATGAATGAATGGTAGTTGAATATTGAGCATGGTCCTGTGTTTATGTGCACATAACATTATAGCAATTTCCATGTTTATGCAGCCTTTTTTCCTATGTCTATGTAGAGAAAGTACCCTCTCAACATTTACTCAAACAGTTCCCTGCTTTTAGTATGAAGAAAAGACACAAAAGAGAGTTAAGACTTCAAAATTGAACTAACAATGCTCATCTTAAGCAAGTATGATTTCATTGAGCAACTTATAGGCTATTTATATATATGCCCAATTTAATTTACAGACTTCACCAACTTAATGCATACACTCAATAGGATTCTAAGCGAGGAAAAACAACAACTTATAACATTAAACTCATAAACTTCATGAGGAAATAGAGTACTTAAAACATAATTTTTGTGAAACATAACATTTGAATTAATAAATTATGAACCATCTATACTACTGATAATAAATTTTTCATCATACATGTAGGAATATTCACGGTGAGAACAACTTATGAAGGCTTCGGAAGCAACAATTTATGATGTTTTATATTTCGAAGCTCTACGAACTTCACAGGTAATACAAATCTATCAATTTATTCAAATTATAAAGTTATTGTTGCTGACTACATGATAAAACAAGTTCTATCAATTATAAAATCTACATGATAAAATCAATCCTTTCAACTATGTATGATTAAACTCATAAGCTACAAAATAACAACAATTCCTACTAAAATTAGAACTAAACAAGCTCGAATTCATCACAAAAATCTATGAGGACTTACTAGAGCTCAGGATAAAAATAGATTGGTCATAAAAGATTACCTTTCCTATAAAACTATGATGCAATGTAGGCGGCTATTATGAGGGATTACATCACCCAAACATTGTAATATCAATGTAGGTGGCATTCCACACATAATTACCTCGCCTAAACATTACATAATTAATTAAAATATGATGCATTCTCAGTTTGTTATCATCATCACTGCCCATCTAAAAAAACATAAACCAAAAGAACAAATACCAGAATTGAGTACCAAAGAAAACCATCTGTCATTAAGCTCAAACCGACCGTTATTTATCACAAGAAGCCAACAACCAATAACTCAATGTAAGCACAAAAAGCCAACAATAAAAATTAGCAACAAGAATCAATAAAGCCTTTTATTTTGTAGTTATAACTGATATAATACTTTCCTCAAAACATCAAACAAGTTAAGAATGTACATCCAAACTATTCATGCTACCCCGTCACGCTAAATGATGGATGCACTAGAACAAAGAAACTTAATGATAATAGAATAAGTTTTTTTTATCATTTTAATTCGTCATTGTATACTAAAATGCATATGTATTTGTTTATTGACAGCGGTATATACAATAGAGCTGTTGAAACGTTCAAAGCTTTTTACTGTTAAAACATTCAAAGCTCTTTATTTTGTTCAACGAGAACTTTCTATTTACAGATTAATTTATACTTTAACTTAAAAAACATTCAAAGCTTTTTACTGTTAAAATTCATCGTTCTAGAAAAGGAACTCCATAATGCAAATTTAAAACCTAAGCATAAGTCAGTTAAATAGACAGAAGATACTATCACTTCTTCCCATTTAAATTGCTGTTACAGAAGAAAACTTAACAAATATCAAGCCAAATTTAATTGACCAGATAACTATATCTCATTTGATTTATTCACATCTTACTGCACTAACCAATTCCTTTTTTTGTAAATCAGTATCTAATAGAAAACAACAACTTTTCCATGTTAAAAACTGAAAACGCTGACCTATTCACAAAAATGAAACAAATTTCATTCATTCATATTCATTCATATAAATTAGGAAACACATAAAAAGCAAGATGAAGAAATAGCTAAATTTTCACAACGAAACTAAACCAGATTTCTAGGAGATGAGATAGATCAACCAAATTTAATGAATCTAGCATGATATTAAGCATAAATAATATCAAAAAATAGGGAAACAATAGATTAACAAATTTTCATGCTTTTGATATCCAATTATTCATCAACTATTCAACGAAAGGGAATATCATGAAGAAATTATACTTGTAATTGCCGAAATCCAACAAATCAAGCAAAATCCGACGAAATACCTCAAGGAAGGCAGTGAATCACAAATTAATATGGACACGAGGACTCAAAAAGTACACCAACTAATTGCAAAAGGTTTTTTTTTACCTTTCCAGTGAGAAAAATCAAAGAATCATGGCAGGTCTAAACTAAAAATCAAAGAATCATGGAGAAATTATACCTGTAATTGCCGAAATCCAACAATCATGGAGAAACAAACAATTAATGAACTATTTGTTAATTATATATTTGGTTTATTTCCACCTCTGACGCCATAACACCTCCTGAATAATTCCCTCCGCCTCTACTTCCTCTTGGTCTGAGATAGTGTAATCTTCAAAAATGGATCTTCATATAGTCATTCACGCTGTAAAGATATTGAAAAAAATATATTAACAAAAATGCAGAGAAAAAAATTAACAAATAAACAAATTATTGGAAGAAAAAAAATTAACAAATATTAACCTATGGGGGGGGATGGTTCAGAGGATTCAACATCTGAACTAAAATTAATATGGACATGCAGACTCAAAAAGTACACAAATTATTTACAAAAGGGTTTTTTTACCTTTCCAGTGAGAAAAATCAAAGAATCACGGCAGATCTAAACTAAAAAACAAAAAATCATGGAGAAATTATACCTGTAATTGCCGAAATCCAACAAATCAAGCAAAATCCGACGAAATCCCTCAAGGAAGGCAGTGAATCACAAATTAATATGGGCATGCAGACTCAAAAAGTACAAAAAATAATTGCAAAAGGGTATTTTTACCTTTCTAGTGAGAAAAATCAAAGAATCACGGCAGAGAAACAGGGATCGATGGAAGTGGGCGTCGTCGCAGGGAGGGACGATGGCGTCGTCGGAGAGGGGGGAGAACATCGTCGCGGGGAGGCAGGAGGGCGTCGTCAGAGCGGGACGAGGACGAGGGAGTCGTCGGGGCGGACGAGGGCGTCGTCGGTGCGGGAGGAGGGCGTCGTCGCGGCTAGGAGAAGCACAGGTCGTCGATGAGGACTTGGGTTGGGGAGTTCGGCTGAAAATGGCCAGATCTAGGGTTTATAAGATGTGAGAATAATATTTATATGTGGTTATGAGATGTTTGGAAAAAATCTCAACCGTTGGTTGATGATCCAAAGGATATGTGAAGCCCTAGCTCACTTAACAATGTATATTTATATATGAGTAATGCATATTTATATATGAGTAGAAGTTGTAATGAATTTTTTTTGGAAAATTGCAACAGAATTTCAACTTAAAAAAGAATTTGTAAATATAAAGACTTACTTTCTTTTGTAGAACAACAAGAAAAATGACAAATGAAGAAATAGATAATAGAAAGACCAATTTAAGCTACTTTACTTTTCCAAAATAACACTCCCTCGAGATACAAAATAAATTAACATCTGGAATAGCAATTGGTTGCAACATTTTACCTTTGACAAAACTTTGAAAAGAGATATGTAACTAATTTAGTAATATATTAAATTGGTGATTCTTAATCTAGGAAATTTAGAGTTGCCATTATATATTCTTTAGATCAATAACGTATAAGCATCATATGACAATATTTTGGGTAACATATTTTTCTATATGATTTATGATTTTTAATTTTAACTGTATAATAATCAAATCAAATGTATTAAAAATTAAAGAGACGTAAATTTAAAATACAATGATAAAAAAATTAGTCACCGTGCTTGGCACGGGGTACATACTAGTTTACTTTTGTAACACAATAGATGTGAATAGGGATGATCTTATTTTGTTACAACACTGAGGCCTTTGAACATTTATGATTCGCAGAGGATTGATTATTAAGATTCATAGTAATCATAAAATTTACAACAAACGTCATAAAAAAAGTGCACGGCAAGACTTATTGAGAGGCAGAATTAAAAGACAACTATAACATATTTAACATATACTAGTATCGTGTACGCGCGTTCCACGTAAGCACACTTGTTGATTAATTTTTTAGAATTCTTTTGGTTCTATTAGGTTAGAAAGTGAATAGTTATTAAGATATTATAGTAATTAATAAAGAATTGATATTTATTCAATGAAATGAGACTTAATGCATAAAGATTAAATTGGTATATTTGTAGGAGGTCATGAATAAGTTTTTTTTATCGAAAACAATAACTCTCTGCATATAAAATTAGCTTACACATGTTTCTATTATAAAATATAAACTACTTGTAAGGCAAGAAGCTCAAGTACATTTACATGAGAGAGAGGGATGTCATTTTGAAATTATCTTTCTAAAAATTATTAAACCTCCTCTAGTTTATTATTAGCTCTTAGAGTCCCCCAATTTATATTTGATACTTGCAATTTATATCTCTAAAATTGTATTTTAAGGGTATTAAGTACTAGTATATTGAGGAGGATTTAGTGAAACTTAAGATATAGAAGAGAGAATTATGTATAATTTCCCTATTTGTTATAATAATGCAATTTACAGATGGTTAATGGAGAAATGGGTAACCCTTCATGAATGAGTTCCTTATTGAAAGGGGTTAAGAAGACAGTGGAATAATGAAAAGTTGACGACTTTTCATATTATTGTAATGCTATGTTATATATTTATTTATTTGAATTGGTAAATAAATGCCTTTTTACTCATTATATATTTGATAATTGCACATATTTAATAATTCATATAAATATTACATATTAATGTGATATCAATATATATTATAATTATCATACATTAACTATTATACTCAAATAGTAGATTAATAGCAGAAAATTAATAATTAATAGCAGAAAATTCATAATACTCTTAAAATTGTAGTAGTAATCCATTCTATAAGCATCCTCAAGACCAACTAACTATATCATTTTCTAAATTGATCTTCCTGCACTTTTTATTTGTCCTTTATAACCCAATAATATTAATGTATTACCTTAGTGACCATAGAACAAAAATTAACCCTTTACACATATAGAGTGAAAGCAATTACACTTATAATGCATTATCATGGACAAAGCTTTCTTTATCCCAAGAATAAGCATAATGCATTAAGAGATTCAACCAAACTATACAAATAATTTAGCATATTTACAAACATGCCTAGGAGTTAGAAACCAATTTACATGCTAAGGCAAAAACATATACGAAGATGGAAGGGGGAAAACCCAATTAGTTTATGACTGAAATAGCTGCATATTTTGATAAAATACAGGACCGCCTTCTTTGTCGCCTTCACCGTTTTTTTCTCTGCTCTCTAAATTGTTACACCGATGCTTACATTACCATCTCCTCATTCAATTTGATTGTACTCCACCAGTGATGTTACCATTGACACACTCACACTTCTTACAATTTGTAAGTGTTGTAGTTGTGTCTCTTTACTTTTCAATATGAATAAATTTTGATTAAAAGTTAGAATTTTGATTAGAGAAATTTGATAAGATTCTATAGTAATTTATAGTGATTTATGGAAGATGAATAGTTATAGCTTTTTTTATTATTAGTGTGTAATGTCAAGACTTAGTGGGGGAATGTTATAATAGTAATTTATAGTGATTTATGGAAGATGAATAGTTATAACATTTTTCATTATTAGTGTGTAATGTCAAGACTTAGTGGGGGAATGTTATTAGTTGGTGTTTAAATGAAAATTTGATGCTAATAAATAGGAAGGTTATGAAAAATTAAGTATGTATATATCTTAATGTATGCATGTATGGATGTGCTAGAGATGTATGCATGTATGTGTTTCGGAGGGTATTTTTGGAAGAAATGTTTTAACATGGTAACACACTTTTATAATAGTATTAGATTAGATTTAACAAACAGTAGGCGTTAAGAATGTGTAAAATTAGCTTGCGAATATCACATGAGAATTTTCAGAGCAAATTTCTTAGCTTGCATAGTAAAATATATTAAGGGTGCAATTTATAGGTTATATAAGTGCTACCAAAAACAAAAGATGATATATCATACTTCCTTTAAAAGTATGAGTTCGGGAAAATCTTTCTATGTCAATATTACTCTTAGTTTTTTTGAATATTATAATATTATTCTAATCTATTCTAATTATCATATCTTGTTTGAATTAATAACTAAATGATTTATTCTATTTATAATGAGACTTAATATGTTATTGGATAAAAGATATACGTTTCATATAATTCAAATTCTTTACTTATTTTAGTTTGTAGAGAAATCTAAAAAATATATACTAGCCAATACCTAAAAGTTTATGGACTCTGTAAAAAATATTCTCTAAGTGTTTTAAATTACAAAAACGCCCCTACAAATTTAAAAATTTATTAAAGAAACTTAAAAATTATAATTTTTACCTGAATGTCAAACCAAAAATGTCAAACCTGTCATGCACCACACCGTGCAATAACATGTTTCACCATCATAATTACTATCTCTCTAGTAGAGTCAATAACAGGTGTAGGTACAAAAGCAAGTAAAAGATTATACAAGAGTCAACCAATGAACTAATAGAGATCAAATTAATGTTCCATCATTTACCATACTGAAGTCAATGTCTGAAATAAATAAATCAAATTAATGTTCCATCATTTACCATACTGAAGTCAATGTCTGAAATAAATAAACTAGAGTTCTCAACAAGCCTCAAATACAAAATATCTGAAATAAAGGAAATAAGGCACACAGCCTTTACAACTTCTAGAATAAACTCTCAAAATATCTAAACAAGGCCTATTGTGGAGCTCAAAAGTAAAATATAACTATAATAGAATAGCTGAAGCTAGAGTGCATCGCCATCAAACTGCGACTCTTCGGGCTCCTGGCTCGTTACCTGAAAGGGGGACGGACAACGAGCGTCAAAGCGCTAGTGAGCAACATCACAATCAACCCCAAGGAAAAAGGGCTCGTTGTATACAGAAAATACAAATATAATATATATATATAAAGTCACAAATCCTATTTAGGTAATTACAATGTGAGCATAAGTACGTCGAGCGAAATAATCAAAACAAGGAAACCCTCATGTATATACCATGTAGCTCAGATTGTAAGTACCTATGTATAAGAGGATCTTAGTATTTAGGAAGTTACAACACGAGCATAGGTACGTCGAACGAAATAATCCAGACAAGGAAACCCTCATGTATATACCTTGTATCTCAAATTGTACATCCCTAAATACCAGGCCTAAAATCTAATACAAGAAACATAGATAAAAGAAGGCAAACTCATCTCAGACTTAATTATGGTGTTGTGTCACAACTCGTATAAATGTCGTGTCCAGCCTATGCAAGTATAGGTGTTAACTCTCAAGACCTAAACTGATGTAGTGGATGTCCAACATATGGACTGCATATGTAAACGGTCCAACACATGGACTGAAAGTGATAAGTGTCCAACACATCATAATTGCCCAACACATGGACTAGATGAGTTATGAACAGGTGCATATTCACTAATCATACACGTCTTGGTGCGCAAACCTAATCTCATGTCCGCATGGCATCTCACATATAATGATACATGTTATAAACATGAATTCTAAAGACAGATATCCGAGGCGACTCCTCGCTTATATAGATGTACACAGTAACAATAACATGCCAAAACAGTTTTGGTTAAGGGCATGTTTGGTTATTTCCCAAAAAACCAAAAAATAGAAATGAAAACCAAGAAATCTTAAAAAGTACAATTTCACACATTTCCATCCCTAAAACTCACCCACAACATCCAATAAAATATTATTTTTATCCAACAACTCATCCACCACATTTAATAAAATATTATTTTCATCCAACAACTCATCCATCACATCCACCACATCTAATAAAATATTATTTTTATCCACAACATCACTCAACTCATCTCATCTCATATTTAAAAATCACTCATATCATCCAATAAGATTGTGAGAACTCATCTCATCTATTTAACATTTTATTTCTTTGTTTTTCTCCCAAAAAGCTAGGAAAACAATTTCCTTAAGTGTGAGTCACATTATCCAATAATATAATGACAACTCATCTCATCTCATCTATTTTCTTATGTGAGTCACATTATCCAATAATATAATGACAACTCATCTCATCTCATCTATTTTCTTATTTTTAAGAAATAACCAAACAAAAGAAAACAACCTATTACAAGAAATAGGTTTCTTATAATTCATTTTCTTATTTTTTCCGCCAACCAAACAACATCAAACAAGTTTTCTTAAAAAATCACTCACATCATCCTATAATAAGGTGACAACTCATCTCATCTCATCTCTATTTCTTTGATTTCCTTATTTTTTTAGCCAACCAAACAATCCCAAAACCTATTTTTCTTAGAAATAGATTTCCTTTTCTTTGATTTCCCTCTTTTTTTAGGCAAACAAACAGTCCCTAAAATGAAACAACCCAAACAGATCCAAAACGAGGAAAAACTAGAAGTTTCCTCGTCAGTCGACTCATGAGTCGACTGGGATCATCGGTCGACTCAATAGTCGACTTGACAGACATCAAGAAGAAAGCAAAAAGAATAATCTCTCGTCAGTCGACTCATTGGTCGACTCATCAGTCGACTCATGAGTCGACTGACAGGTCGACTGAGCAGATCAAAAACCAGTTTCGCATAAAAGTGCTTATTTGCAAAGATTTTTAAACTAACATGATCTTTTCATCTTTTTCAGCAGTCTGCAATTAATTCTATAATAAGTGTACAAACTGAAACGCAAGATTCACATGTGATTTCTTACACAAAACCCTAAATATATATATTTTTCCATATTTAAAACGCATTAAAATCAATAAATCACATGAAACCCAAGTTTAAACAAATTCCAGATCTGGATCTACATTTACAAAATCATTGGTGAATTTTTATTAAACTGAAAATGTAGATCTTACTGCTTATAATATAAAGTATCTATCTATATGCACAAAAATACGTTTTAGGCTCAAGAAAAATGAAATAATACTTGAAGAAAACTACACAAACAGTGGGTGAGAGTTGGGCGAGATGTTACTCGCCTCTGATATGCTAAAACAACCCTTGACTCCGAGAGAGAAAGATCCCCTTCGCTGCACCTCGCCAAAACTCACTGAAATCCTCCGAAAATTCCCCAAAAATCACCAAAACGAGCTAGGGTTTGAGAGGATAGAGGGGGCTAGGGTTTTCTCTGGGGTTTGATGAGTTTTTGGGGTTGGTTTCGGGTAGGAGAGTTTTTATGTAAGCGGTCAAACCCGAAACAAACCAACCCAAACCCACAAAGGAAAAGAAAAATTTGAAATCAGCCCGTGAGTTGACTCATTGGTCGACTCATTGGTCGACTCATCAGTCGACTCATAAGTCGACTGAGCAGACATAAATTTCCAGATTCGTGCATGTTTTGTTATTCAGCCAAAACCAATGCACAGAATTCTATGAAACCACACTCATACATATCTAATAACTTGTTACCAAGTATATCCATGACCTCAAGTCATTTACCACAAATAGAATTATTTATCACTAAAAAATTACATATACTTCTAACAAAAAAATACGGGGTTCTACATTCTTCCCCTCTTAAAAGAATTTCGTCCTCGAAATTCAGAAGGCATATTCAAACAAAAGTATTACCCTAGACAAGCATACAATGATATCTATATTTAACAATCCAGGATGACTATATTCCCACTCAACCATTAATCAAATGGAACTAGTACGTCGGGTAAAAAATCCAAACAAGGAACCCCCTATATATATACCATGTGTTCCAAAAGTATAAAAAAAAATTGAGCGGAAATATCCTCATCCTAGCGTTAAATCTAAATATAATCACACAAATACTCATGCACATGAATCAATTCACTTCCTCAATAATTGCAGGAAGTAGCACTACATATCATCTTCGCACCCTCGAAAAATCATCTTCGATATCTACACTTAACCATCTAAAATGTAAATACCACCACTTAATCTCTAACTAAATGGAACAAGTACATCGAGTGAAAAATCCAAACAAGGAACCCCTCATATATATATCCTATGTTCCGAGTACTTAGGAGATAAGTGGTAATACCCTCATTTTAACGTTAAGTATAAATATCGACATAATTGAATCTATAAGCCATATATAAATCATACAAAAAGCCTTAATTTACCTGCTCAAACATGTGTGGATAGTCGCGACGCATGTCCTCTTCGCGCTCCCAAGAAATCTCATCAACGCCTCTTCGGTCCCACTGGACTTTCACCAAAGCAATTACCTTATTTCTAAGCCTCTTGTCCTCTCTGGAAAGTATAGCAACTAGGATCTCAATAGTAGATAAATCATCCTGAAGCTCAATCTCTGGTGCATCCAATACTCTCTGCTGCTCCTCATTAAATCATCCTGAAGCTCAATCTCTGGTGCATCCAATACTCTCTGCTGCTCCTCATCATGCAAGTGCTTCTTGAGCATAGAAACATGAAATACATTGCTCCTCATCATGCAAGTGCTTCTTGAGCATAGAAACATGAAATACATTGTGTATACTAGACATCGATACTGGGAGATCTAGTCTGTATGACACAGCTCTAATGCTCTCCAAAATCCAGAAGGGTCCAATATACCCCAGTGCAAGCTTTCCCCGCCTCCCGAATCGCTGAACGCCTTTCATCGACTATACCTTCAGCATAACTGCATCCCCAACTTGAAACTCCACGGATCTTCGTCTCTTATCTGCAAAGCTCTTCTGCCGACTCTGGGCAGCTAAAATCCTCTCTCTGATCAAGGCTACCTTCTTAGTAGTCTGTCTCACTAGTTCTGGTCCAAGCATTAAGCCATCCTCCGGTTCTGCCTAACATATCAGTGATCTACAAGGCCTCCCGTACAATACCTCATAATGGGATATACCGATCGTCGCTTGATAACTATTATTATAAGCGAACTCTATTAGTGGAATATGCTACTCCCAGCTGCCCTGAAAGTCAATGACACAAGTCCGCAACATGTCCTCCAACACCTAGTTCACCCTCTCAGTCTGACCATCTGTCTGTGGGTAGAATACACTGCTGAAAGATAACCGGCTGCCGAAAGAATCTTGGAAACTTCTCCAAAAATATGAAGTAAACACTGAACCTCGATCCGACACAATCATATCAGGAACTCCATGAAGTCGGACTATCTCTCGACTAAATATCCTCGCATACGCCTCAGCTGTATATGTAGTCCTCACTGGAATAAAATGTGTTGACTTTGTCAACCGGTCCACGAACACCCAAACAAAATTATTCCCCTTCTTCGACTTCGGCAACCCTACAATGAAGTCCATAGAAATATCCGCCCATTTTCACTCTGGGATGGGTAAAGGCTGAAGTGTTCTTGCTGGTCTCTGATTCTCTGCCTTCATCTGTTGACAGGTAAAACACTTAGCCAAATACTCTACAATCTCTCTACGCATACCACTCCACCAGAAGTGTCTCTTCAAGTCCTTGTACATCTTAGTGGTCCCTGATGTACTGTTTACCCAGTACGATGTGCCTCATCAAATAACTCTCTCTTCAGCTAAGCACTGAATGGCATAACCAGCCTACCCTTCATCCGTAGACCTCCATCTGCTCCAATGGTCCAATCAGCCTTAGGCTCTTTAGAAATCTCATCCTTTCGGATGTGAATCCAAGAGTCTTCCAGCTGGGCTCTGACTACTCTGGTACTCCAAGATGGCTGAACTGACACTGCTCCCAAAAATACACTGGTTCCACCAATCTCGGGTCTGAAATCAAACTGGCTAAGAGTAATAAGATCTCTATACAACGAACACCTCAAAGCCGAAACTCGATGTCGACGCTTCCTACTCAAAGCATCTGCTACGACGTTCGCCTTCCCGGGATGATACTGAATCAGGAACTCGTAGTCATTGATAAACTCAATCCATCTCCTCTGTCTCTGGTTGAGTTCCTTCTGAGAGAAAAGATACTTCAGACTCTGGTGGTCTGTGAACAACTCAAACTGCACTCTATACAAGTAGTGCCTCCACGACTTCAATGCAAATACCACTGCTGCTAACTCCAAATCATGAGTGGGATAGTTCTGCTCATGCACCCTCAACTACCGTGATATATACTCTACTACTCCCTGAGCCTGCATCAATACACCTCCTAAGTCTGCCAATGATGCATTTGTGTAGACGATGAACGTCCAGTCGCTACTCGGAATAGTCAAAATTAGTGTTGAAGTCAACTTAGTCTTCAATATATCAAAGGCCTTCTGGCACTCCGTACTCCAAATGAACTGTACACCCTTCTTCGTAAGGCGTGTAAGTGGTGTCAAAATCTTCGAGAAGTCCTGGATGAATTTCCCGTAATAGCCGGCTAAGCCCAAGAAACTACGAATCTCTGTCATCGTCTTCGGCGGTTCCCAATCAAGAACTGCTGTAACCTTAGCCGGGTCCACTGCTATGCTCTCTCTCTACTGATGACGTAACTGAGAAATCTAACTTCTGAAAGCCAAAATTCACACTTGCTGAACTTGGCATATAACTGATGCTCCTGCAGAGTCCTCAAAGCTAATCGTAGGTGCTCCTCGTGGTTTGCCTCCAATCTCGAGTAAATGAGGATGTCGTCGATAAAAACAACCACGAACTGATCTAAGAAGGGACGAAAAACTCGGTTCATCAAATCCATAAATACCACGGGTGCATTGGTTAGTCCGAATGGCATGACCATGAACTTGAAAGATCCATATCGAGTAAGAAAAATGGTCTTGGGAATATCCATCTCCCGAACCCGTAACTGATGATAACCAGAACAAAGATCAATTTTCGAGAAGAACTACGCTCCCTACAGCTGGTCGAACAAGTCATCAATCCTAGGCAATGGGTACCTATTTCGGATAGTGACATTGTTCAACTCCCTATAATCAATGCACAATCTCATACTACTGTCCTTCTTCTTCACGAAGAGGACCGGTGCGCCCCACGGAGAATGACTCTGACGAATAAAACCCTGAGCTAACAACTCATCCAACTGGGTCTGAAGCTCCATCATCTTAGCTGGTGCCATGCGATAGGGTGCGCGTGATATCGGGGTTGTGCCTGGCTGCAACTCAATACAGAACTCAACCTCTTTCACAGGAGGTAATCCAGGTATGTTCTGAAAGACATCCTGATACTCTGAGACAACTCTAGTCTCTAATAAATCAATACCCTGATCCCATCACATCACCTCCTCGATGTACGCCAGAAATAACTCCGCAAAACGGTTAGCCTGAGAGGTTGTCATAATCATCTCGAACCCATCAGACGCCCGCAAATTGACTGTCTTCGCAAAGCAGTCAATACTAACATGGTAGGAAGACAACCAATCCATACCAATGATAACATCAAACTCGGACATATGCAACACTATCAAATCAACTACGAATTCCGACTCATCTAGACTGATAGTACACCTCCTACAAACGCTCTCTAGAAGCGATATCTCACGTAAAGGGGTGAAAACTAATAAAGGGGTGTCTAATGGCTGAGCTACGAGCTAGAATCTAGACATAAAATCACACGAAATGAAGGAATGCGAAGCTTCCGAATCGAAGAGAATACAGACGGGAAAAGAATTCACAAGAAACGTACTCTCCACTACTGCTCCGCTAGCTCCATGATCACGCGGTACTACCGCATATACTCTGCCTATGACTGGAGACTGCTCTGCTGCTAGTGCTGGAGAATACGAAACTATCTGGAGAATAGGAACATCTGAGCCTGTCGCTCTCATGCCCGCCACATGCCCGTGAAGTGCAGTAACTCCATAAATCTGCTCTCAAAATCTGCCACTGACATATCCCCCTGAGTCAACCGAGATAACTCAAGCTCCTTCCTAGTCCGTGCGGCAGAAGAAATATACTGTTCATCAAAGAAGTAGACGAAGTCCTCCCATGTGAGGGTCATCCGATGCTCTGGAGTGAACTGGAGTTGATACCATCTCCCGGCATCTCCCTTCAGACTGTAGGACGCCAATCTCTACTTCTGGACTGAATCCACATTAAGTATATCAAGGATATTACTCACATCCTCCTTCCACTTATGGGTTGCAAGAGGATCTACTGACCCCTGAACTCTGGTGCTCTCATCTTCTGGTACCTCTCAACCATACGAAGCCAAGACTCCTACTCTGTGGCTCTGTCTGGGACTGCTGGTGGGATAACTACAGGTGCGGCCTCTGGTGGTCTCTTACTGATAGGAAATGTTGGTATCCCATGCGGCTGATCTGCTAGTGGTGGTGGTGGTGGTGTCGGTGGTGTGATATGACTCGCCACAAGCTCCTCAATTACTGCCATCCTAGTTACGATGGGAGCCATGAGATCAATAAGGTATTGGGGAGCCTGCTGCGGCTCAGGTGGTGCCTGCTATGGCTCGGGTTAAGCTTACTGTGGCTCAGGTGGAGCTTACTGTGACTCTGCCTGTCCAGCTCTCCGAGTACGAGGTCTACCACGTCCTACCATCTCTCTCTGATCATAAGAAAACAAGAGTTTATGAGTCTAAATAAACATATACACATACGTCGCATATATCACAATATGATTTTCATAACAATTTAGTATTCGCCTAAATACTTTAAGTTTACAGAAAAATAGTTGCCATAAAAAAATATCCTCAAAATTTGAGATATACGCATATATCATCCTCACTCATACTAGGGAATCCTTACGGACTCTATACATGAATCCTACATATATCATCCTCACTCATACTAGGGAATCCTTACGGACTCTATACATGAATCCTAAGAAACTCTATCCTAGCTCCACGACTCGACACAGGATGATCCTAAGGATACTAAAACTAGAGCTTTTGATACCAACTATGACGCCCCTAGGTTCACACAAGGCTGTAGTCCAAGGTGAAACCAAGAATGTCAAACCTGCCATGCACCACACCGTGCAATAACATGTTTCACCATCACAATTACTATCTCTCTAGTAGAGTCAATAACATGTGTAGGTACAAAAGCAAGTAAAAGATTATACAAGAGCCAACTAATGAACTAATAGAGATCAAATTAATGTTCCATCATTTACCATACTGAAGTCAATGTCTGAAATAAATAAACTAGAGTTCTCAATAAGCCTCAAATACAAAATGTCTGAAATAAAGGAAATAAGGCACACAGCCTTTATAACTTCTAGAATAAACTCTCAAAATGTCTAAACAATGCCTACTGTGGAGCTCAAAAGTAAAATATAACTATAATAGAATAGCTGAAGCTAAAGTGCCTCGCCATCAACCTGCGACTCTCCGGGCTCCTGGCTTATTACCTAAAAGGGGGAGGGACAACGAGCGTCAAAGCGCTAGCGAGCAACATCACAACCAACCCTAAGGAAAAAGGGCTCGTTGTATACAGAAAATACAGATATAATATATATATATAAAGTCACAAATCCTATTTAGGTAATTACAATGTGAGCATAAGTACGTCGAGCGAAATAATCCAAACAAGGAAACCCTCATGTATATACCATGTAGCTCAGATTGTAAGTACCTATATATAAGAGGATCTTAGTATTTAGGAAGTTACAACACGAGCATAGGTACGTCGAGCGAAATAATCCAGACAAGAAAACCCTCATGTATATACCTTGTATCTCAAATTGTACATCCCTAAATACCAGACCCAAAATCTAATACAAGAAACATACATAAAAGAAGGCAAACTCATCTCAGACTTAATTACGGTGTTGTGTCACAACTCGTATAAATGTCGTGTCCAGCTTATACAAGTATATGTGTTAACTCTCAAGGCCTAAACTGATGTAGTGGATGTCCAACACATGGACTACATATGTAAACGGTCCAACACATGGACTGAAAGTGATAAGTGTCCAACACATGGACTACACATCATAATTGCCCAACACATGGACTAGATGAGTTATGAACATGTGCATATTCACTAATCTCACACGTCTCGATGTGCAAACCTAATCTCGTGTCCGCGTGACATCTCACATATAATGATACATGTTATAAACATGAATTATAAAGGCAGATATCCGAGGCGACTCCTCGCTCATATAAATGTATGTAGTAACAGTAACATGCCTGTTCGCGTGGAAAACTGTAGCTTTCTTCATTAATGAGATAATTGTCATCTTGGATTACAAAGATCCGGTCTTTTATAGATCCGGTTACAACTAAATCAAAGAAAGAAAAAAAAAAGTAAAAATTACAACTTTCCTCTTGTGAACAAATCGCAAGCTCCTGTTTTGCGGTTGCTTGCTTGTGTGGGTTCTTTGCCAACGCCGGGGTTAATCCGTGGACCACCGCGCGATCTAGATCCGGTCGGATCTACACGATTATGCGGGTATTATTCCACGAAGGGAATAATAGCCGGGAGGGATTAATCCACCAAGGGAATAATCGCTCAGATCTCGAGATCTAAGACCAAGCTTAGATCTGGAGTGTAGTCTCGTGTAGATCTCAGATCTGTTCTTTCTTCCTCTCGAGATCCTGCCTTTTCTGACGTGGATGGTCGCCGAGGATCAGATCCGAATGTGCAAGTCTTCTGGTCTTCAAAGCTCCGAGTTCACTCTTCAATCCGGCAGAGTTTCGGCTCTTGAAAGTTCCACCTCTCAAAATGAACATCTCTAGGCCTATTTATAGGCTCTCAGGACAGTGGCTGCAAAAAGGGAAATGTCGGCCCCCTCTGGCCACTGTCGGCCACCTCTGGGTGGCCGGCACTGTGCCGAGCCACCCAGAGGTGGCTCGGCTCGGCCGAGCCACCTTGAGGTGGCTTGGCTTTGGCCGAGCCCCCGCGGGCGGTGTTTTCCGACTTTTTCGAGTCGTTTTCCGTTGTTTCCGGTTCTGTCCGTGATTCGGTTGATTGAGACTCTGATTGGTTGATCTGATTTGGCAGTAAGTTGGATTCCTGATTTGGCAGTAAATCCGCTTCTGAGTTCGAGTCCGAAATTGATCTTGATTCGATCGTGATTCGTCCGAGTCCGCTCTCGGTTGGATGACTCGTTGATTCCTCAACTCATTAGCTTGATTCTGCACGCGGGTGGATTCATTCCGTTGTTCGCGTGCGATTTGTCGATCTCGTCGCCTCGTTGGTTCGTCGGTTTGTGCCGAGCTGAGCTAAGGGACCTATAAGCAATTTTATATGCCTACAGATACCCCCTCCAAAGTATTTCAGTCTCGTTCTTTTATAGAAGAGTCTGGAATACTTTGGATATGATTGCCTCCCACCTTCAGTCGGTGTAATGAGACCTTGGAATGATTTCCGTTCTTGATTCCTTCAATTCTCCAGGCTTTTCGGTGCTTTGTCGAAAGTCTGTAAGAGTTCCGGTGCTGTATTTATTGTCTGACCGTTTGTCGGATTTTTAAACTTTGAAGTCGATTCCTGATTTCTAATTCTTAGCTGACCATTGATTGTGGCGTCGAGTCTTTATGTACAACGCGTTGTCCGGCGTAGTGTGGTTGAGTTATCCTTAAGAATATTTATAAACAATATTCTCCAGGAACTTCTCAACCCAAAAATAGGGAATAGTTTATACTCATATACCTTATTGGAGTATTAAGAAGCAGTTTATACTCGTATACTTTTCGGAGTGTTCTCTGTGCCCAAATGAACTGAACCGGCTTGATAATGAGCCAAAAAAGGCAGTAATTCGGCCCAAAAAAATGTGCCAAAAAAAGGCAGTATTTGGGTTCAAAATCTCTCCGACCCTTCCAAATATATGGTAGAGGGGTTAAATAGGTGAAGGAATGAACCGTAGGTTGATCAAAAGTCGTTCCAATGTTTAATTCAGCTCCAATTTGAATTCTGGTTCAAATTTGGTTCAAACTGGTTCAATTTGGCTCAAACTGGCTCATTCTGGTTCAATCTGGCTCAATTTGGCTCATTCTGATCTGGTCTGGTCCAGCCAGGCTCAATCTGACTCAATTTGGCTCATTCTGGCTCATTCTGGCTCATTCTGGCTCAATTTGGCTTGGTCTGGTTCAACCCTGGTCTGGTCTGGTTCAGCCAGATCTGGTTCAAGGCTATAAAAGAGGGTTTTTTCTTCATTTTTTTTTTCTTCTTCTCTTTCTAGGGCCGGTCCCCCCCTTGTCCTATTTTCTTGATTTCTCTTCCCTCGAGCGTCCGATCTCCTTAAAAACTTGATATTCGTCTTAGATCTAGTACTCCTTTTGATCCTTGACTGAAAAATCCTTCGAAACTTCCATTTTTGGAATTTCTCTCAGGCCCCTCGAGCGTGTGGTTCGAGCACTTTCAAGATCTAATTTTTGTCGGATCCTCGAGCTTCCCCTCAGGTATATCTCCATAATCTTGATCTATTTCATGTTTGATCTAGTGTATGGAATCGCGGGATCGCATATAAGGGTTGAGGGAGTGATTTGATGCCTCAAGCTCGCCTTTTTAGGGGATAAAAAAGTGATTTTTATTTCTAGATCTGACCTCTTGAATTCTTTTTGTAGGCCATTATGTCGCGAGTATCGAGAGGTCGTTTTCCTGCTGCATCGGCTGATGGCGCGCTTCCCTCATATGCTGGTGAGCAATTTTTTTGACCTTTTCGAAAATTTACAAATTAGTCCTCTTTTTTCTGGATATTTGCAAATTGGTCCATTTTACCCCCCGTTGTTCTCCTTGGTGAGGCAACCGGGAAAGGCCTTGGTTCTCCTTGGTGAGGATCGACGCTTTATGGAAATTTTGCAAATTAACCCTCTTCTTCTGAGAATTTGCAAATTAGTCCTTTTACCCCATTTTGCTCTCCTTGGTGAGGCGATCGGGAAAAGCCTTGATTCTCCTTGGTGAGGATCGACGCTTTAAAGATGGGTTTTGCTTGGTCAAAACCACATCTCATAATAAAGGGGGCGTTTTGACGCTGCATTGTGCTTTATAAGGCAGGGATATATTGTCGATATACCCTATCTTATAAATGCGCAATGTGGCCAAATCGTCTCGCCCTTTATAAGGCAATGACTCTATCTTACCAATTTGTAAGATGAATTCAATTTCCTTTTATATCTGAAATTAACAAACACTTAACTGCTTGTTTTCAGTGGAATATCCTTCCGGAGCTTTTTCATCGCATGCGGTGAATGGACGTCGTGATGAGTATTATTCAACATCTGATGACTTTTCGCCCATTCCGCTCACCTCCCAGTTTGCTCCGGGCACATCGCTGGAAGTTGTCCAAGTGGTGAAGGAAGGTGGACATCAAGCCCTTCGCCAGCTGATCACAGATGCGCCTCTCGTGCAGGATGCCGGTTCCGTTCAGTCTCTTAGGAAGACTGACTTCTTGTTTGGCGACTCTACCAGGGATCCCGATGCGGCATTTATTGAAGCTGAGCAGTGGCTTTACCAGACTGGCAGTCGTTTTATGTATTTGCCGAAGATTCCTCGACACCGTTCTTTGACTGAGCTCAGGCGCCAAGCTGTGAAGCGGGAGATGTCGTGGAGTTTGACAAAGGAACATGAGAGCGTTCACTGCGGCTATATTACTCATCAGGCAGTTCCTGGTTCGAGTCGAGATCACATTGTTGGACTACATCCTGGAGTACTGGGGCTAGATACTCCGCCTCGCAATGAGTTCCTCACCACTGCTTCTACTTTGAGGAATCGCCTCGCTATCTTAGGACGGGAGATGCCTGCACCGCGCCACAGATTCTATGGTTGGGTCCATTCTTTGGACAGGTTTTGGTGGGCTCGTATGACGAAGTATGTCTTGAGCCGATGGAGCGAGGAGTTACATGCTTGCGGTCTTTATGCAGCCATTCGGGCCACTATGCATGGCTTGCCTACAAGCGCGAAGCATTTCTTTGCCCTATGCGAGCTTTACAATCCAGATTCCAACACTTTTCTGACCAGGCACGGAGAGTTGGGCTTGGCTCTACATGAGATGCACAAGATTTCTGGTTTGCCCATGGGACAGATGTTATACCAGGAGTACTTTCCCTCCAACCATGAGTTGAGTCAGCTGAAGGATCGCATGCCCGACCGCTACGAGACCTTATGGGATCTCACTTGTCATTACCACATTGCTTTGGCGCAGTCTAAGCCCCTAGCGAAGAGGACCAAAGCAAATGTGAGCCTGAAGCAGTTCGCATCATACTTGTTCAGGAATCTGGAGAGCCATTCTGGCCAATCTATTTGTGAACTGGCACCGCTGACTCCTTCAGAGGTTAATGAGCTGCTGAATAAGACTAACGCCCAATCCTATACCATTAGCAGTTCCGAGAGCGGCTTTCCTGCAGGGACTAAATTCAGATCGTTCTTATATCATGCGACCACACCGATTCGTCCGATGACTCTCCTTGCCGGTTATCTCGCCATCTGGTTGAAGAAATGTGTGGTCCCGTATCAGTCTGGTGACGCTCTGCCACTGGAAGTGCTCTATCCTGCAGTTCAGCTTGCCTACAAGAAGGAACTTTCGCTTCTTCCGGTGATGGTTGCTAACATTCATCGAGGGCTTCGGCAGATTTCTGGTGCTTTTACACGGAGAGATGATGATAAACCGACTCAGATTCCTACCATTAAGGTAGAGCTCCCGTATATTTATTTGATGGCTTGGTTCGTTCTTCATCGTTCCGACGTGATGTCAATACCGAATGCCATAGATCAGTCTGTCCCCTTTCTACAGTTGCTTGAGAATGGTGAATGGGAGGGCCGAGGATTCCCCGATATCAGGCGTCAGCTACAAGTCCACAAGTGCTGGGCATTCTCCACTTGCTTTCCACAGTTCTCCAGCCGGTACGGCGAGTGTTTGATTGATGAGGAGAAGCCGAGGGAGTATAGGACTTATCTGGATATGGGCTGCTTTAATTGGCTAGTGAACATTAGGCCGGGTTACCTGACTTTCCGGGTGGGGAATCAGTGCTTCATAGAGCCGTATCTACCTTGCCGATTCGCCCGCAAATTCGGTTATGACCAACTTTATGTTGGGAACCCGCGCCAGCAGCTTCGGGCTCATGGAGGTCTGGTGGACGGTCTTCGTGCATTTAATTGGCTAGGGAACATTAGGCCGGGTTACCTGACTTTCCGGGTGGGGAATCAGTGTTTTATAGAGCCGTATCTACCTTGCCGATTCGCCCGCCAGTTCGGTTATGACCAGCTTTATGTTGGGAACCCGCGTCAGCAGCTTCGGGCTCATGGAGGTCTGGTAGACGGTCTTCGTGCATGGTTGTGGACCGTGACTGGCTGCACTGGAGCTAGGTTCAGTCTCCCAGGTACTGAGCGACAGTTGAACCTCACTTTCCTGAGCTGCAAGTGGTTGCTAGCAGCTAATAAGACTGTCCGTGTGAAGCCTATCGAAGAGTTGGTGGCCGAAGAAGCCTCTCAGATTGATTCTCGTGTTATCCAGGACGGTGCTCGGTCGCAGAGGGCGCGGGGCAAGACCCGCCGAATTGATGCCGAAGGTCACAGGGCCTTTAGTTCTGCTGGAGAGGCCTCAGGCGGAGATCCCGAAGACTACGAGGCAGATTTCGAACGAGGTTAGTCACCTATCTTTCTTTTTCTCTGCATTTCCAAATTGCTATTCCTGACCACTATTCGATATTTCAGGGACAGCGACCAACAGTGACGACGAATTCCGTCCTTTTACCTGGGCAAGACCTTCGATTGATGTCCGTGCTGATAGGCGGAAAAGATTAGTCCACAAGCCGCATGCAAATCCACGAGCATCTGAGATGGACTTGGCTGATGAGGATCCTGTTAGTGACGGAGGTAACGTCTATTCTATGGATCATTTTCTTGATCGTTTAGAACTTCTGGCTCATGCTTTCCCATCCTATGCAGGATATCGTGAGGAAGGCGAGATGAGTCCCGATGATTGTGCATCTCCTGGTGAGCCTGACTCACCGCACCAGGTAGAAAAGCCTGCAGAGACCGCCCATGTTGGGGAGTCTGTCAATGAAGGACCCAGTTCGGTGATTCCAGGTACATCTTCAAGAGGTAACTTGTCTCTATTGGCCATAGTTTCCTTCCTCTTCCCTTATATCTTTTTATGTCAGATTTTTCGATTGATGACTTCGATGGGGAGGGCCTGCCTATGGACACTTCTATGTTCAGCTTCATGTATGACTCTCCTCAGATCGATGGCCAGCCGCCTCAGGATATGTTTCCTGAGTCTGTACTCCCTCAGACTCCCGGGAACGGTTATTTGAAGGTACGTGCCTCTTCTCAGGCTAATTATAGGACTAGCCCTTTCTTTGACTAATGCAACTGTAATATGATGTTTCTGTTTTGTGCCTAACAGGAGCTTTCGCTGAGACTGATCCTGTTGAGCCGGCTGTGCGACCAACTCCACCAGTCGATGCCGCTACAGTCGTTACATCTCCACCATCCCCGGTGACTCGAGGGGAAGGAGGTATAATTTAATTAGCTGAGTAATGCCATTCATTTCCTCATTGAGGCTTTTGACGGGTTTCTTTTCTTTGTGCAGGGCTTCCTTCTCAGCTTCATGTCCTCGTTAAGGAGTTGTTATCGGGGAATGACCCTGAGAAGATCATCATCAGCGTAGAAGTCCGCTCTTATTTCTCCTCCCTGACTGCTATAATTGGCAAACTCCTCCACGACGGACTTTCTCTTCGCCAATTTAAGCCCTACCTCGATTCCAATTCTCTTCGCCAGTTTAAACCCTACCTTGATTCCAAGATAAATTTGATAAGGGACATAGGATATCCGGATCTGGCGACGGCTATGGTTGATGACCTTGATCGCTTAGAGCGTGAGCTTCAGATGTTTCATGAGCTCCGGGATGCAGGTGCCTCTTCATTTGTTGCTGCCGAGTTGGATGCTCGCTTACAGACATGGCGCAGTACTCGGATGGTTGCCGAGCTCGAGATTCAGGTGCAGCGGGGCCGAATAGATCGAGTTGAGGCTGACCTTGCCACTAGATCATCTTCACTTGAGGAGCTTGATTCTCAGATAGATCAGCTCCGACGAGAACTCCGTGAGAAGGAAGACACAAAGATGCAGAATCAGCAAGCACATGCTGCTTTATCTGATGAGCTGCAGTCCTTGAAGCAAACACTGGTTGAGACAGAGGAGGTTGCTGTGAGGACTTTAGCCGCGAACGAAGAGTCTGTCAGAGCTGAGTTGCAGGAGGAGCTTAGACGCTCTTATGATGAGAAGCTGTCTGAATTCAGTCAGCAGGTTCTTAGCCATGGGCTTGATGTATGATTTTATTTGCTGAAAACCTTGACATTTGATTCTCTTTAATGGAACTGATTTATCTTTATCTTTATTATGATTCCTCACTTCGTTTGAAATGATTGACCATAATACTCATGGAATTTTTGGCAAACCCCCAGCCTTCAACGGGTTTGATTAGCCTTTACCGACTACCGTTTGAGTCGGGCTAGCATGCGGATTGTCGGAATCCGTTCCGCATGTAACGTTGTGCTAAGGGAATGAACTCCCTTAGACTTCGTGCTATGATGTCGAATACATAGACTTCGCCATTGTTACGGGAATAGGCTACCCGGCGACACGTGTTAGGTGTTGACTTTAGGATTTTTGGCTAACCCCCAGCCTTCAACGGGTTTGATTAGCCTTTACCGACTACCGTTTGAGTCGGGCTAGCATGCGGATTGTCTAACTCCGTTCGCATGTAACGTTGTGCTAAGAGAATGAATTCTCTTAGACTTCGTGCTATGATGTCGAATACATAGACTTCGCCATTGTTACGGGAATAGGCTACCCGGCGACACGTGTTAGGTGTTGACTTTAGGATTTTTGGCTAACCCCCAGCCTTCAACGGGTTTGATTAGCCTTTACCGACTACCGTTTGAGTCGGGCTAGCATGCGGATTATCGGAATCCGTTCCGCATGTAACGTTGTGCTAAGGGAATGAACTCCCTTAGACTTCGTGCTATGATGTCGAATACATAGACTTCGCCATTGTTACGGGAATAGGCTACCCGGCGACACGTGTTAGGTGTTGACTTTAGGATTTTTGGCTAACCCCCAGCCTTCAACGGGTTTGATTAGCCTTTACCGACTACCGTTTGAGTCGGGCTAGCATGCGGATTATCGGAATCCGTTCCGCATGTAACGTTGTGCTAAGGGAATGAACTCCCTTAGACTTCGTGCTATGATGTCGAATACATAGACTTCGCCATTGTTACGGGAATAGGCTACCCGGCAACACGTGTTAGGTGTTGACTTTATCCCTACTTAGGCTTCGGGATAAAATACCCCAGAATCGGACTCTGGTGTCTTTTTGTTCGGAAAAAGACTAAACCGGCGACGCGTGTTAGGCGTCGGCATATCCCTTCTTAGGATTCAGGATGACATTCCCCATGCGTGTAAGGCATGGATTTTGGTGTTATTAATAACAGCCTGCCGCAATGTTGAATATGCGGGCGAGTGTTCTTTTCAACGGTTAAGAACTAACCGGCAGCGCGGGTCAGGCGCAGACTTATCCTTGCTTAGGTTTCAGGATAAAATACCCCAGAATCAGACTCTGGTGTCTTTTTGTGCGGAAAAAGACTAAACCGGCAGCGCGTGTTAGGCGCAGACTTATCCCTGCTTAGGATTCGGGATAAACTTCCTAGGATGAATCCTAAATTGACAAATTTCGGAAAAGATCGATGCGGGAAAGGAAGAATTTTATATTCTATTTCCCGGTCTTCTTTTAGGGTGAAGGCGAACCCGAAAACAAGGAAGGAAGAATTTTATATTCTATTCCCTGATCCTGGAAAGGAAGAATTTTATATTCTATTTCCAGCGAAGAAGAAACTAGAAGTGGGGTGTCCACTCCGAGAATCTGGAAAATTTAGATAAACTTGCCTTTTATAGGATGAGTTATCTAAACTGAAAATGGGTTCTTCGTTTATCGAAGTGGAATTTTCAACTCCGGTTATAACCATGAACAAGGTTTAACCAAAGAGAAAAAGGGAAGGAGTTCTTTCGTTTATCGAAAAGGGACTCCGAACTGAAAGTGGACCTCTTGCTCATGGAGAGAATCAAGAGGGCCAGAAAAACATTTTTGGTGGACTCACTGTCAATTGAAATTGATCAGTGAGGGATTTTGGTGGTGACAATGATTTTGGGTTATCCTCTAGAATATTAAGTGTAATATTCTTCGAGGAACTTCCCAGTAAATGAGTTATCCTGAATGTACTAGGGATAGTACTTTTTCAGGAACTTCCCATTTATTGGCATTAATTGCCTGGCGCCCTCTTGAGTAATCAGGCGATATGCGCCGTTTGAATAGACTGTGTCTATTACAAACGGTCCTTCCCATTTGGGTTCGAATTTACCTTTCTTCTTGGAGGTGAGAATTATTGGTCGGCGAGCAGCGAGGACCAGATCTCCTTCCTTGAAGCTTCTCTGTCGGACTCTTTTGTTAAAAGCCCTTGACATCCTGGCTTGGTAAAACTCGATGTGTTGTTGAGCCTCCAAACGCTTTTCATCCAGCCTCTCGAGCTCTTCGAGACGCTTCTGATGTTGTTCCTCCGTCGTCATCTCCGTTGCGAGGGCGATCCGAAGGGACGGAATCTGAATTTCCAGCGGTAGCACAGCTTCACATCCGTATACCAGCGAATACGGGGTAGCTCCCGTAGGCGTGCGTATGGTGGTGCGATAAGCCCAGAGTGCTTCACCGAGTTTATCGTCCCAGTCTCGTTTATTGGTCTTCACGAGCTTTGACAAGATCTTGATGATCGTCTTGTTAAACGCCTCCGCTAATCCATTCGCGGCGGGGTAGTAAGCTGTCGACGAAACATCTTCGATTTTGAACTTGTCGCAGAATCTGACGAAGGCATTGCTTATGAACTGTGGACCGTTGTCATGAATGATCCTTCTTGGCACGCCGTGTCGGTAAATGACATGATGCTTGATGAAATTGATGACGTTGTTCGTCTTCACTTCTCTAAGCGGAATCGCTTCAGCCCACTTTGAGAAATAATCTGTGATCGCGAGGATGAACCGATCACCTTTGACTGAAGGGGGAAAAATAGGACCGACTATGTCCATGCCCCAAGTCTCGAACGGCCAAGACGTGGTTGACGTGTGCAACTGCTCTGGCGGTTGATGCATATAATTCGCATGTATCTGGCAAGCGTGGCATTCTCGTGCGTATTCGATTGCGTCACGAACCATCGTTGGCCAGAAATATCCCATCCTCCTGATGCGATCATACAGTTTAGGACCGGGCTGATGCGCACCACATTCTCCTTCGTGTGCTTCCTTAAGAACTTCCTTTGCTTCTCTGTTCGAAAGGCATCGGAGTAAAAGACCGTCGTACCCTCTACGGTATAATGTATGGGTTTCAGTATTATAGAAGAATCTTGGAGCTCTTCGGCGGATTGATTCCTTTTCTTTTACATCCTCTGGCAAGATACCATATTGGACGTAGTCGATGATAGGAAAACGCCAATCTCGGGACTCAGACCCAATTTGAGTTGAATTCACCTCTTTGGCGTTCACGTTTCTATCCTCTTCTTCTTCAATCTCCGTACTGTATATGGGTACGCAGAGTTGATGCGTCCGTACTGTGACTAACAGCTCAGCTTCGGGAGGCTGTGCCAGTGATACTGCTAGTGCCGCCAGTGCGTCTGCATAAGCGTTCTGGAGACGAGGGATGTATTCAATAAAGAATTCTTCGAAAGATTCTGCCATTTTGATGGCTTCCTGGTGGTACGGGATCAGGTCTTGATTCCTGACTTCATACTCACCGCGAACTTGGTTGACTATCAATTGCGAATCTCCAAAAGCTTCGAGATATTCGACCCCCAGCTCTTTGGCGAAACTGAGTCCAATGAGAAGCGCGTTGTATTCGGCAACATTATTGGAGCACGGACTAGTCAACGAATAAGCCCGAGGCATCACGTGCTTTCCAGGGGAGATTAAGACGACTCCAACTCCAGAGGAAACTGTAGGACATCCCGGGGTTATTACTCTATTAACTGCCCTTGAGGCACCATCGAAGTATAATTGCCATACTTGTTGGTGTGATGTGGTGTTAACCTCGTGGGTTTCATCCGGCAAGTCATCATATACTTCTGCCGTATCTGTGGTCGGGTTTGCCGCCAAAAGGTCACAAATCGCCTGTCCTTTTATCGACTTCTGCTGCTTGAAGTGCAAATCGTATTGGGACAAGAGAAGGGCCCACTTCGCTAGACGCCAATTCATAGAGGCCGGTTGCGTCATAAACACCCGTACTGGATTAACGTTGGAGATAACGTAGATCGTCTGTCCCACTAGGTAATGCCGCATCTTTTGCATCGCAAATACCAATGCAAGGCATTCTTTCTCAATCATCGGATATCGAGACTCAGCGCCTACCAAGGTCCGACTGAGGTAATAAACTGCCTGTTCGTGACCGTTATCATCGTCTTGCGCTAGTAAGGCACTTATCGAGTGGTTCATCGCCTTGAGATAAATCAAGAACGGTTTACCAGATTTCGGTGCAACGAGAACAGGAGGGTTCGCCAGATATGTTTTGATATCTTCGAACGCTTTTTGGCAGGCATCATCCCAGATGAATGATACTCCTTTCTTGTTCAGCTTAGAGAACGGTTGGCACTTCCCAGAAAGATTTGAGATGAAACGCCGGATATAAGCTAAACGCCCTTGCAATCCTCTGAGTTCTCTCAGATTCCTCGGGGGCTGCAATTCATGTATCGCCTTCACCTTATCAGGATCGATATGTATACCCTTAGTGGTGACGACGAACCCAAGAAATTTTCCGCTGGACATTCCAAGAAATGATTTAGTGGGGTTCATCTTCAACTGATGACTCCTCATGAGATCGAACATTGTCTTCAAATCCTTGATGTGATCTTCCTTGTTGCGGCTTTTCACAACCAAATCATCAACGTAACATTCGACTGTTTTCCTGAGATGTTCTTGGAAAATCTTAGTCATCGCTCGCTGGTATGTGGCACCGGCATTCTTCAGGCCGAAAGGCATCACCGTATAGCAGAAAACGCCGAGGGGTGTTCTAAACGCCGTATGCTTCTCATCCTCTGGATGCATCTTGATCTGGTTATATCCCGAAAATCCATCCATGAAGGACATCCTCTCAAATCCACATGTATTGTCGATAATGACATCCGTGATCGGGAGAGGGAAATCGTCTTTCGGACATGCTTCATTCAGGTTCCTGAAGTCGATGCAAATCCTGATTTTGCCATTCTTCTTCATGACGGGAACGATGTTGGCTAACCAGTCTGGATGTTGTTCCTCTCGGATAAATCCTGATTCGATCAACTTCTTAACCTCTGCCTCAATGGCTTCCATAATCTGCGGACGAAACCGTCTTTGCTGTTGCTTGACAGGTTTGGCATCCGGCTTGATATCGAGGCGGTGCATTGCGACATTGGGGTCGAGCCCTGGCATGTCTTCATAATTCCATGCGAAGACGTCGATATATTCCCTGATGAGAGCAATCAATTCCTCCTTCTCATCTGGGGGAAGACTGTCGCTGATGAATATAGGCTTTGGGTTAGCTTCATCACCCATGTTAATCTGGACTATTTTATCTTCAGTGGGTGGTTCTCTTTGCTCGAACCTATCGCCATACTGCATATTCAGATGGTGAACCCACGGGTCTTCCCATGTTGGCATTTGATCGTCGTCTTCCATGGTGGATGGATCAGCTGTAGTCATGTTCGCCATTAGGGTTTTGAAAACTTCTCCCAGACTTGTATCGGAGTCCCACTCTGAAGCATCGGGAGAGTATCCCTTCTTGGCTTTGTTAGCAATTTGATCGATAATTTGCCAACCACATTCGTCATCTGATGAAACATAACCTAAGCCTCGCCCATATTTATAATAATCCTCAGGTTTACCTTTTGGTACATATACTGCTTTGGCTGGATTACGAGGACCTCGATCGAAGTATAAACCTTCTCCGAGTGTGAAATCGTAGCCCTGCTTTTCCATGAGCTTGCGCTCTGAGTTCGAGTCCGAAACTGATCTTGATTCGATCGTGATTCGTCCGAGTCTATTCTCGGTTGGATGACTCGTTGATTCCTTAACTCGTTAGCTTGATTCTGCACGCGGGTGGATTCATTCCGTTGTTCGCGTGCGATTTGTCGATCTCGTCGCCTCGTTGGTTCGTCGGTTTGTGCCGAGCTGAGCTAAGGGACCTATAAGCAATTTTATATGCCTACAATGCCAAAACAGTTTCGGTTAAAACGAAACAACCCAAACAACTCCAAAACGAGGAAAAACTAGAAGTTTCCTCGTCAGTCGACTCATGAGTCGACTGGGATCATCAGTCGACTCATTAGTCGACTTGACAGACATCAAGAAGAAAGCAGAAAGAATAATCTCCCGTCAGTCGACTGACAGGTCGATTGAGCAGATCAAAAACCAGTTTCGCATAAAAGTAATTATTTGCAAAGATTTTTAAACTAACATGATCTTTTCATCTTTTTCAACAGTATGCAATTAATTCTATAATAAGTGTACAAACTGAAATGCAAGATTCACATGTGATTTCTTACACAAAACCCTAAATATGTATATTTTGCCATATTTAAAACGCATTGAAATCAATAAATCGCATGAAACCTAAGTTTAAACAAATTCCAGATCTGGATCTACATTTACAAAATCATTGGTGAGTTTTTATTAAACTGAAAAAAATTCCAGATCTGGATCTACATTTACAAAATCATTGGTGAGTTTTTATTAAACTGAAAATGTAGATCTTGCTGCTCATAATATAAAGTATCTATCTTTATGCACAAAAATACGTTTTAGTCTCAAGAAAAATGAAATAAAACTCGAAGAAAACTACACAAACAGTGGGTGAGAGCTGGGCGAGATGTTACTCGCCTCTAATATGCTAAAATAACCACTGACTCCGAGAGAGAAAGATCCCCTTCGCTGCACCTCGCCAAAACTCGCTGAAATCCTCCGAAAATTCCCCAAAAATCACCAAAACGAGCTAGGGTTTGAGAGGATAGAGGGGGCTAGGGTTTTCTCTGGGGTCTAATGAGTTTTTGGGGTTGGTTTCGGGCAAGAGAGTTTTTATGTAAGCGGTCAAACCCAAAACAAACCAACCCAAACCCGCAAAGGAAAAGAAAGATTTGAAATCAGCCCGTCAGTCGACTCATTGGTCGACTCATCAGTCGACTCATAAGTCGACTAAGTAGACATAAATTTCCAAATTCGTGCATGTTTTGTTATTCAGCCAAAACCAATGCACAGAACTCTATGAAACCACACTCATACATATCTAATAACTTGTTACCAAGTATATCCATGACCTCAAGTCATTTACCACAAATAGAATTATTTATCACTAAAAATTCACATATACTTCTAACAAAAAAAAACCTCAAGTCATTTACCACAAATAGAATTATTTATCACTAAAAATTCACATATACTTCTAACAAAAAAAAATACGAGGTTCAATAATGACAATATTTTATTTGAGCGAGATCATTGAGTTGATGAACAATCCCACAAAACACTTTGTTATCTTATTTATTTTTACTCTACTTTTAGCAATTTAAATAATCATGATATTCAACCACGTGCATTACACATGCATCTCAACTAGTACATGACAAACAGAGGAAATATAAGATATTTAGGTGGTAATTAGTCAAAACTAGATATATATTAAATAAACGCTAAAATAATTCTTGAAGTTTCAAATATATTAGTATATGATAAGGGGCTGTTTGGTTGGTTTCCGAAAAATCAAGAAAAGGAAAAGAGTACGTGAAAATCAATAAAATATTATTTTCATCCATTTCTATCTCTAAAACTCACCACAACATACAATAAAATATTATTTTTATCCCATAACTCATCTCATATCATCTCCTAAAAATAAACCAAACACAATAAATGAGTCACATCATCCAACTCATCTCATCTCCATCACATCTCATTTTTAAAAATCACTAATATCATCTAATAATATGATGACAACCCATCTCATTTCATTAACATTTCATTTTCACCCATTTTCTCCAAAAAAGCTAGAAAATCTATTTCTTAAGGGCCCGTTTAGTTGCTGAAGAGGGCTTGGGAAAACCTGCCAAAACTGACAAAAACTGTCAGTTTTGGCAGGCTTTTTTACAAAAACATCATTTTGGGGCGTTTTTGCAAGAAAGCTTGTCAAAACTGACAGTTTTTGTCAGTTTTGACAAGCTTTCTGTCCATTTCAACTTCTCTTTTCAGCAACCAAACGGGCCCTAAGTGTGAGTCACATACTCCAATAATATAATGACAACTCATCTCATCTCATCTATTTTCTTATTTTTATGAATGAACCAAACACAAGAAAAGAACCTATTACAGAAAATATGTTTCTTATAATTTATTTTCTTATTTTTTAGCCAACCAAACAACTTCAAAACAAATTTTCTTAAAAAAACACCCACATCATCTAATAATAATGTGACAACCCATCTCCCATTCTTTGATTTTTTTTCTTTTTTTAGCCAACCAAACAATCTTAAAATAATTTTTCTTAGGAATATGTTTCCTATTCTTTGATTTCCCTCTTTTTTTAGGCAAACAAACAACCTAATAGATAATAGATAAATGGAAAAGAAAAAAGTCAAAAGGAGTTGCGACCCAAATTTCGGACTCGGGTCAAAACAGCCGTCCAAGNCCAGCCGTCCACAAATAATCAATCCCCAAAACCCTAAAATTTTTTCCCTATATAATCCCTCCTCCCCCCAACCTCTCTCCTTCCCTTCGAAACCCTAGCGGATCCGCCTCCATCTTTCTCCGCTCTCGGTTTTAACTCTCCTCAGATCTAAAAAAAATGGCGGGGAAAGGCGAGGGTCCAGCGATCGGAATCGATCTTGGCACGACCTACTCCTGCGTCGGCGTCTGGCAGCACGACCGCGTGGAGATAATCGCCAACGATCAGGGGAACAGGACGACGCCTTCGTACGTGGCGTTTACCGATTCCGAGAGGCTCATCGGCGATGCGGCCAAGAACCAGGTCGCCATGAACCCAATCAACACTGTTTTCGGTGAGTTTTCTTTAGATCTGCGGTCTTAGCTTTAGATCCGGAGTAATGTTGAGTGTTTGTGTTGGTTATATTGAGATTTGGTGTTGTTTGAGATCTGATGAGGTTAAAGTTTGGATCTTGGTTCTATTCGTAGATTTTTAGTGTAAAGGCAAATTTTTAGGGAGTAGTTGTTTAGTTTGGGAAAATTTATTATGTTGCTTATCTGAAGCAGCTATCTTAGTCCTTGACTGTTACTAGGTGTACGCTTTGTTGTTTTGAGATCTGGGCTTGATTTGGGATCTGATGAGTTTAGAGCTTATGTTTGCTTTAGCGCTTGGTTCCATTTGTAGATCTAGTGTAAAATGTAAGATAAGTTTTAGGGGATTCTATTTAGATTACTAATTACTATGTGGTGGAAACTTTCATTATGTTGCTTGTGATACAACCCAAGACCCAAAATTATTAAACCTAACATTGATAGCGTGATATAACGCAAGCAGTTGGTATCAGCCCTTAAAATGTTATGTAGAGGTGAAATTTTTGCTAATAGCTTGTGGATTTCTTGTACAAATGTTTGCATCCAAGCCCATTAATATTAGCCCCGAGATTTCTTTCCTTCCCTTCATGTTTATTTCATTTAGTTATTTGAAACTATCAAATTTGCTCTCCGTTACATGATTGCTTTCTATTAGTGTTGCCCTTTTCCTGTTTTGTTCTCTTCTATTGTCATGACATTTTTATTTTTATCTTAACACTTCAAAACATCTAAAAATTCCTTGGGTGCTATGTCTATAATTCGGTTTATTAATATGAAACTGACTATCCGAAACTCAAATATAGTTAAACATCCATGTCAGAGTTCATCAACTTTTTAAATAGGGACATTTAGGGGACTAAATTCAAAAACATGAATAATTTTGGTGACCAATATTAATAACATCTATTAAAATATAACTTTGAATACTAATCTGCTTGTTTACTATGTACTCTCCTTACACACACACATTCTTTATCAATCTCGAGATTACCATGTATCTCATCATCTTGTCTCCCAGGAGTATTTTATTTGACTTTCTTGATAACATTGACTGATCACCGTTGCTTAAACTATATATTGACACATCAAATGTTATTCCTACTTTGAAAGAAGTTTAATTTGTCTTTGATCAAAGGTCGCTGGAGGTTTATTTAGACCTCATGATGTCCATTCCTAGTGATCATGCACCATTCTTTGCCAGATCATACATAGATTTGGTGGCTTTGATTGTGATCGTTTATTTGATAGGGTGGCTATTCTCGCAAATTCCTTTCAAAGTGAGAATATGACTTGACGTTCTCATCCACTTAGCCTCTTGCCACCATTATCGGGTGGGGAGGAGCCAAAAAGTGTGTTCATTTTGTTTTCGAGAAGGTTTATAATAATACATTTTCACATGAAATGAGACTATGAGGTTTATAATAATATTAGAATGAAGAGAAAGTGAGTGTGGAGATTGGTTGGGTACGAGCATGGCTCGAGGATTAGGGTTTTAAGTTATACTTAACTGGTTTTTTCATATTCAATCATCTTATGGTAGTAATATCAACATTACGTTGGATTATGTTCATGGATTATCTTGTGCGTATTTTATACTAGCTTATACTTCAGAGTTTAACATCATTTAAGGCTAAAGTGCACATAAATACCTGATTGTTTCCCCAAACTACACTTAATACCCTAGGTTACAAAATGGAGCAAATATATGCCCCGAGTTCGTCGTGTGAATTTGTTATATGGCTATATATTTTAACTAAAAGGATGAGATTACCCTTGTTAATAAAGAACCTCATGCTTAAATAAACCCCATTTTTTACTGTTTCTCCTTAAAAACTACATCGCAGGGCGCATGAGGCGTGTGCCTTTGATAACACTGGATTTGAGAGAGATCTCGGTTAGGGGTCATCTAGAAGTGATCAAGGGAATTGAGTGATGAACTAGGACACGATGGAGAACTATTCTAGCCATTTCTAATGAAGAACCGACAATCTTCATTCCCAGTGTAGCTTGAAGAACCATTTGATGTTTTGGAGGGAAAAGAGTTCAACTAACCTTTTTCCTTTAAAAATTGAGATGGCAAAGCTTGGTTAATGAAGAAGAAGAAGAAAGAAAAAGTAGAAGAAGAAAGAAATAAGAAAGAAGAAGAAGAGGGAGGTATTAGAAAGAGGGTAGATAGCATTTGAACTAGTCACATGTCCAAAATTTGGATTATGTTGGAGAATATTCTCATGGTTGGTTAAGAAAAGGTAGCAAATTGTAGTTATTTTACAATTTGAGCCATAAATTTGATCCATTTTGTAGCTAGGTATATAATTGCTTTTCTGGAATATAATTGCTTTTCTGGAAACGCTAGGTTATTTTTGTGTAATTTAGCCTTTTTCTTACATGTTACATTGCAGGTAGTTTGTCTTATCTATAACTTAAGTACTACTTATCTATAACTTTAGTAGCACTCAAATATTTTAGTAGCACTTTCCACCCCTAAATTCAAATTTTGACAAGATTAAATTGCACATAGTCCCCTCAGCATTATGAATTGAGGGGGTGTTGAAGGATAATAGATGAGTTAAGGGGTGATAAGTCTGCTGGAAAGTATAGGTGTGTACCTGCATTATACACTTTCTTAAACTAATAAAAATCCATTAGCCTGATATAAATCTGTAAAACCCCAAAATTTTTATAATTTATTAGAGAATTTATTTAAGCTTTTATAAGTTTTATGATGTGTTCTTATCAATCTGTGATGAATGGAATTAGTTAGAATTTATTTGGAGTTTGTTTGCAGCTCGGGTTATGGTACCGTGAGTCTGTCGTCATACAACAATTTGAGCTGTTTCTGGTGATCGGATGGGCCTTAGCATGACACCATCAATCTTAGAATGTGGTTTTTGTACTTTGAGCTCAGTTTGGGTCGATTTGGACTATTCGTTTGCAGTTTCGGATCTTAGAATGTGGTTTTTGTACTTTGAGCTCAGTTTGGGTCGATTTGGACTATTCGTTTGCAGTTTCGGTTCCGGAGGCACGAGCCAAATCAAAACCGCTCAGTTTGGGTCGATTTGGACTATTCGTTTGCAGTTTCGGTTCCGGAGGCACGAGCCAAATCAAAACCTATAGTTTTTTATTTTTAATGTTTTATCTGTAATTCGGATGGACGCGCGGTCAATGCCGTCATTCTCAAAACATCGAGACTGTGTCAGGGGTAAATCGATGATTTATTCTGGTACCGAAGAAAATCAGCTGAGTTTCGAGCTGGTATAATACCCTGATGAATAACTGTATTTTACCTGTTTTGACTTAGTCAATTTTTAATGCGGACCGTTGGATAAGAGTTTGATTAATTGAGATTCAATCTAGGCCTTTAAATTCTTTCTATAAGAAAATGAGAATGTAAGAGAGAGGGGGATAGTTCATGAACACTCTCTCCTCTCTTATCTTCTCCTTCCTCCTCTCAAACTCAAGAACCATGGCCATGGTGAACTAAAAATTTTTGAAAAAATTTGGAGAAACTTCTTGAACGAAAAAGCTTGGCCTCGAGTGGATCTACATCTTTCGTGAAGAACAATCCGTTGGTTTTCATTTTTCGGAGATTGAATCATCATTAACGCAAGTTCATCTCCTCTAAACCTCACCATCCTTTGGTGTGTTGTATTTGATTTTATTATTAAGTAGAATTCAAGATCAAATACTCATATCTTGCCTAATCAAACTATAAAGGAGGGATTTATGATTTTTTTAAGAAATCAAGAACATATTAAGTTGTAAATCATGATATTCTTAGGATATTGTTGATATGATATGGATTGCAGAAAACTTCAGCACATGTATGAATTTTAACTGGAGATTCGAAATAATAAATAAACTCCAAATTAAACCAAACTAGTTCCAAATGAAAACTATACGAGTCTAGTTTCTAAAACAGGAAACAATTCTAAAATTGAGTTTTTATAGAGAAAGTTATACTTGATTTACTAAGGACATGTTCTACAGAAAACTGCAGCACATATATAAACTTCAAATAAAAACTGTGTATAGAAGATAAAGTCCAAATTAAATCAAACCAGTTCCAAATGAAAGCGGGGTGAGTCTACTTTCTAAAACAGGAAACAATTCTTAAATTGAGTTTGTATAGAGAAAGTTATACTCAATTTACTAAGGACATGTTCTGCAGAAAACTGCAGCACGTGTATAAACTTCAAATAAAAACTGGGTATAGAAGATAAACTCCAAATTAAATCAAACCAGTTCCAAATAAAAGCTGTGTGAGTCTAGTTTCTAAAACAGGAAACAATTCTTAAATTGAGTTTTTATAGAGGAAGATATGGTCAATTTATTAACCATATATCCTGCAGAAAACTGCAGATATGTTGATTTGAAATGATTGACGAGACAACACTCTCAATTGTCGTATCTATCGATGGACGAGACAACACTGTGTCGACTTGAAACGCGGGATTTGTCGACACGGACTCAACATAAGACGACTCTCAAATAAACCTTCATGTAATATATCAATCATTTCAAATCAACATAGCTGCAGTTTTTTACATGATATATGGTTAGTAAACCATATCTTCCTCTATACAAATTCAATTTAAGAATTGTTTCCTGTTTTAGAAACTAGACTCACACAGCTTTTATTTGGAATTGGTTTGATTTAATTTGGAGTTTATCTTCTATACCCAGTTTTTATTTGAAGTTTATACACGTGCTGCAGTTTTCTGCAGAACATGTCCTTAGTAAATTGAGTATAACTTTCTCTATACAAACTCAATTTAAGAATTGTTTCCTGTTTTAGAAAGTAGACTCACCCCGCTTTCATTTGGAACTGGTTTGATTTAATTTGGACTTTATCTTCTATACACAGTTTTTATTTGAAGTTTATATATGTGCTGCAGTTTTCTGTAGAACATGTCCTTAGTAAATCAAGTATAACTTTCTCTATAAAAACTCAATTTTAGAATTGTTTCCTGTTTTAGAAACTAGACTCGTATAGTTTTCATTTGGAACTAGTTTGGTTTAATTTGGAGTTTATTTATTATTTCGAATCTCCAGTTAAAATTCATACATGTGCTGAAGTTTTCTGCAATCCATATCATATCAACAATATCCTAAGAATATCATGATTTACAACTTAATATGTTCTTGATTTCTTAAAAAAATCATAAATCCCTCCTTTATAGTTTGATTAGGCAAGATATGAGTATTTGATCTTGAATTCTACTTAATAATAAAATCAAATACAACACACCAAAGGATGGTGAGGTTTAGAGGAGATGAACTTGCGTTAATGATGATTCAATCTCCGAAAAATGAAAACCAACGGATTGTTCTTCACGAAAGATGTAGATCCACTCGAGGCCAAGCTTTTTCGTTCAAGAAGTTTCTCCAAATTTTTTCAAAAATTTTTAGTTCACCATGGCCATGGTTCTTGAGTTTGAGAGGAGGAAGGAGAAGATAAGAGAGGAGAGAGTGTTCATGAACTATCCCCCTCTCTCTTACATTCTCATTTTCTTATAGAAAGAATTTAAAGGCCTAGATTGAATCTCAATTAATCAAACTCTTATCCAACGGTCCACATTAAAAGTTGACTAAGTCAAAACAGGTAAAATACAGTTATTCATCAGGGTATTATACCAGCTCGAAACTCTGATTTTCTTCGGTACCAGAATAAATCGTCGATTTACCACACGGTCTCGATGTTTTGAGAATGACGGCATTGACCGCGCGTCCATCCGAATTACAGATAAAATATTAAAAATAAAAAACTATAAGTTTTGATTTGGCTCGTGCCTCCGGAACCGAAACTGCAAACGAATAGTCCAAATCGACCCAAACTGAGCTCAAAGTACAAAAACCACATTCTAAGATCGATGGCGTCATGCTAAGGCCCATCCGATCACCAGAAACAGCTCAAATTGCTGTGCGATGGCAGACTCACGGTACCATAACCCGAGCTGCAAACAAACTCCAAATAAATTCTAACTGATTCCATTCGTCACAGAATGATAAGAACACATCATAAAACTTATAAAAGCTTAAATAAATTCTCCAATAAATTATAAAAATTCTGGGGCTTTACAAAATCTTACATACAGATGTGTAGTAAATTCCTGTTTCTTAATTGTTCGTTTCACTTGCAGTCCGTTGTCTCTTTCTTGGCTATAATTAACTTATTAGCATCATAAATAAAAATTTAAATTTGATTCCGCTGCCCATCTCTTTGCCTTAGTCATCTATGAAGTATAGATTTTATATGTTAATTGTGTTTGACATTTTAGATGTTTACGTAAATATTGATTCACATTTTGTTGGTGAGAGGTTGGATGAAATGTAAATTGGAGTAGATTCTGCTTTATAGTACTCAATGATTTACCTTGTTGAACCTGATTGTTTGGATAGTTTTTGGCTGAAATTGTTGCTTACATTAGCATAGAAAATGTGCAATTAACTGATATGTTAATTTCAATCTTTTTCTCAGATGCAAAACGTTTGATTGGAAGGCGTTTCAGTGATGCCTCTGTCCAGAGTGATTGCAAGTTGTGGCCTTTCAAGGTCATTCCTGGCCCCGGAGACAAGCCCATGATTGTTGTCCAGTACAAGGGAGAGGAGAAGCAGTTTGCTGCTGAAGAAATTTCATCCATGGTTCTGATTAAGATGAGGGAAATTGCTGAGGCTTACCTTGGTTCTACCATTAAGAATGCCGTTGTCACAGTCCCTGCTTACTTCAACGATTCGCAACGTCAGGCCACCAAGGATGCTGGTGTCATTGCAGGCCTTAATGTCATGAGGATTATCAATGAGCCGACAGCAGCTGCTATTGCCTATGGTCTTGACAAGAAGGCAACCAGCGTCGGTGAGAAGAATGTCCTCATCTTTGACCTCGGTGGTGGCACCTTTGATGTTTCTCTTCTTACCATTGAGGAAGGTATTTTTGAGGTCAAGGCTACTGCTGGTGACACCCATCTTGGAGGAGAGGACTTTGACAACCGCATGGTGAACCATTTTGTCCAGGAGTTCAAGAGAAAGAGCAAGAAGGACATCATTGGCAACCCCAGGGCTCTTAGGAGGTTGAGAACATCTTGTGAGAGGGCGAAGAGGACTCTATCCTCCACCGCCCAGACCACAATCGAGATTGATTCTCTCTATGAGGGTATCGACTTCTACTCAACCATCACCAGGGCCAGATTCGAGGAGCTGAACATGGATCTCTTCAGGAAATGTATGGAGCCGGTGGAGAAGTGTTTGAGGGATGCCAAGATGGACAAGAGCACCGTTCATGATGTCGTTCTTGTTGGAGGCTCTACCAGGATTCCCAAGGTGCAGCAGTTGCTGCAGGACTTTTTCAATGGCAAGGAACTCTGCAAGAGCATTAACCCTGATGAGGCTGTTGCCTATGGTGCTGCCGTCCAAGCTGCTATCCTTAGTGGTGAGGGCAATGAGAAGGTGCAAGATTTGTTGCTGTTGGATGTCACTCCTCTTTCTCTTGGTTTGGAGACTGCCGGGGGAGTGATGACTGTCTTGATCCCAAGGAACACCACAATTCCTACCAAGAAGGAGCAGGTATTCTCTACCTACTCTGACAACCAGCCAGGTGTCTTGATCCAGGTGTATGAGGGTGAGAGGACGAGGACAAGAGACAACAACTTGCTCGGCAAGTTTGAGCTCTCTGGCATCCCTCCTGCTCCTCGTGGTGTTCCTCAGATCACTGTCTGCTTCGACATTGATGCCAATGGAATCCTAAACGTCTCTGCTGAGGACAAGACAACCGGTCAAAAGAACAAGATCACCATCACCAACGACAAGGGCAGGCTCAGCAAAGAAGAGATTGAGAAGATGGTCCAGGAGGCCGAGAAGTACAAGTCTGAGGACGAGGAGCACAAGAAGAAGGTGGAGGCCAAGAACGCCCTTGAGAACTACTCGTACAACATGAGGAACACCATTAAGGACGACAAGATTGCTTCAAAGTTGGATGCTGGCGACAAGAAGAAGATTGAGGATTCAATCGACGAGGCGATCAGCTGGCTCGACAGCAACCAGCTTGCAGAGGCCGATGAGTTTGAGGACAAGATGAAGGAGCTTGAGGGCATCTGCAACCCGATTATTGCGAAGATGTACCAGGGCGCTGGTGCTGATGTGGGTGCTGGAATGGATGAAGATGGTCCCTCAGCTGGAGGCAGCGGCGCTGGTCCTAAGATCGAGGAGGTGGATTAAGTTTCAGTCTTTGCTTTATTATCATGGCACTTTTAGGTCTCTGCTGGTTTCATCATTTAAACTCTTGACAACTTAAATTTTAGGGATTATTATTGATCATGTTGCTGCTTATGGCGATTTTATGTTGGCCACGTTATTTTGATGTCTGATTGTTACCACATTCAGCTAGGTTTGTTTAGCGGGCATGCTGCGATATTTTGATGCCTTGCTTTAATTATCTTCTTCAAGTTAGATGCCTTGCTTGTTTCTGCCCTGGTCTTGAATATCTCTGGCTATATTGTTCTCTAAATCTAATCCAACTCAGTAAATGCCAAATGTATGCGTTGCATGGATTTGCGCATAGAATATATCTACATAGATCGCTTTACATGATTTTTTTTTTCACAAAAAAATTTAATTTAAATCCCCGCATCCTGAAGAGTGGCAGTAGACAAATCAGATAGGGCTGGCTTGAACTTAAATCAGGTCCACTTGTTCAGGGACGAGGAACCCAAATTCCTCTTGGCTTCTTAAATAGCCGCCGCCCCATGCAAAATTCCTGTTATTATCAGCTCACCGTCAACCATCAATCAAGGCCACGGAAGAAAACCTGCAGTGCTCGCCTCTCTTACCCCTCGCACGTGCGCCCATGCTTTTGCTGACCTTAGCCCTTGGACTTTTATAAGAGAATAATGTGTAGGCCGCTCCGTTGAAAAATCTTATGAGAATATTAGCTTCGGACTTTAATATCGCATTCATTTACGTAATTTTCTTTGGAATCAGTATTCTGTCCGCATGGAATTTTTTTCTTCTTAAAAACAAATTTATTTTTTGAGGCGTACCACCTTTGCATATTGTTTATGCTGATTTAAAATTAACAGTAAGACATTCGCAACCTACCCCTCTCTTGTGGATTTAATAAATTAAATTGGCTTCTTTTGTCGATTTTATAAAACATAGTTTTTAAAATACACGGAACTAGTGGTTCAGTATGATTAGTGTTGACTAATCACATGCTAATTAAATTTTAAAAAATACACGAAACTACTTAAACTTTATTGGCATGTAATTAGGCCCCACTAAATACACGGAACTCAGATAGGTCTGGCGTCAATACCAGAAAGTGTGGGACCAGCAACATATTCTCGTGGGCCCACTAAAATTAGCGACCGAAAGCGTCCGATTGATGAGGCCCGTTAGCAAATTGAAGCCCAGCCCCCTGCTTCTCAGGGTATCCCGTTTCCTTCTTTTCGTTTCACAGTCGCTGAAGCGTGCCAAAAGTTTCCTTGGTTTTGTTTTGTTAGCTAAGAAATTGAAATTTTTTTTTTGTATTTTTAAAAATACTTAAGGATACTTAAGGAATATAATTAGACTGGTCAAAGTCAATTTGGATCAACTGTGGTCAAATAAAATGGAAAAGAAAGAGAGGATATGGTAGCTTGATTCACGTAACAAATCAGCTCTGTTATGCTAAAGTGGCTTTCAATATAATTTCGGAAGACTTTTAGATCACATACGTACAAAAAGCAAGGTGTTAATGTTGAATATGTTAAGAGACATTCTTATTTTTTGTAAGGGTTAAATGCGATAGATCCCTGTAGTTCTAATTTTGTGATTAGACCCCCAACAATATTAAGACTAATACTGCATTGATTGTGTAAAGTAGGAGATCTTACCTTTTCAATTGAACCTTGGTTCACGCAGAGTCTTAATACTGTTGCTAGTAGTGGATTCTTCAGACTTAAACGAGAGGAGGCATCCCTTAATTCCTAATTTTTTGTCTTGCTTTGGGAAAGACATATATGAAGCCTAAGAACTTTAGCTAAAATTTGAATTATGTGAAGAGAATATGTTCTTTGTTGTCTGTTGAATTCAGGCGGTCTTCTCCATTTTCTGGTGGTTGAAAGTATAGGATAAGATTCACATTTAGATAGGATCAAGCCTAATATAGAATATAATTGACCACAATAGTTAGTAGGCCCATGAATTGCATAAGGTTCCCGCCTATATGGTTAATAATTTCATTTTTCAAAGAAGAAAGTGTATATGTAGCGTACGTAATCATCCTGTTTCATTAAAGAAATAATAACATGATAATGCTAAAACATTGGTAAAAATTCTCTACATCATTGGCTGTACGGACAACATCTACAATTTGTTGATAGAAATGAGAGAGAGAGATCGACAATACAGCAAGGGAAGGAGACATGACCTTTTATTACTTCACTGCTGTGTATTTTTGAAACCCAAAACAGATTGCTCTATTTATAGAGCTGAAATCAAACGGCTATATGCATAAAGCCACTAACTCCTACATAAGTGTCCAAAGACTAGGACTTATAACAGTAATAATTAAACCATTATTTCACTAACAACAAACTCCTAAGGACTCAACAAACTCCTAAGGACTCGGACAAAACTTAAACTGAATTAAACAAACCACTTCACTCAACATTCCTTCCCTTAAACTAAAAGTATTAAAACATCCAGTTTACCAAAATCTTGCAGCACCTTCACTCAAACAACATTCTTCAAGGAATATACGCCAAGCAAACTTCTAAGCTTCTGAAATGCAGCTATCTTGAGGAACTTGGTAAAAATATCAGCAACTTGATCTTCACTTCTGCAATGGATGAGATCAACGACACCTTCCTTTGTGAGATCCCTTATGAAGTGAAACTTCACATCTATATGTTTGCTTCTTCCATCTAGAACATGATTTTTGGAGAGCTTTATTGTTGAACTGTTATCACAATAAATTGTAGTGACTCCTTCTTGCTTGAAATGAATCTCTTCAAGATTTTTCTTCAACCATATAGCTTGACAAGCACAGGCTGTTGCAGCAACGAACTCTGCTTCTGCTGTTGATAAAGTAACAATCGCTAGCTTGCTTCTTTGAAGACCATGAAACAGCTCCCGATCGAGCCAAGCATAAAAACAAATCCTGAAGTGCTCTTGACCATCTTGATCTCCGCCATAATTGCTATCAGTAAAACCCAATAGATTTGACTTCACTCCCTTTTTGTAGAGCAGTCCATAATCTGTTGTTCCTTGCAAGTAGCGAAAAATCCTTTTTGTAGCTAATATATGTATTTCTGTTGGGTTTTCCATATACCTACTAAGAATACTTACAACAAACATTATATCAGGTCTTGTAGCTGTTAAATACATCAAACTCCCCACAATTTGAGTGCTGTCAATCTTCCTTCCTTCAGGATCTCGAACCAGCTTCAAACCAACTTCATTGCTGTGTATCTTTGAAACTCAAAAAAAATTGTTCTATTTATAGAGCTGAACATCAAACGACTATATACATAAAGCCACTAACTCCTACATAAGTGTCCAAAGACTAGGACTTATAACAATTAAACCATTATTTCACTAACAATAAACTCCTAAGGACTCAACAAACTCCTAAGGACTCGGACAAAACTTAAACTGAATTAAACAAACCACGTGACTCAACACAATTTACCAACCGAATGTTCTCAGCAATAACCTTTCACTTTTGTTGTTCTTCTCTCTTTAGAATTTAGTGCAATGTAGTTGAAAAGTTCAGTTATAATAAATTAAGAATTCTTCTGATATATTTATAAATACTAGTTCTTGTGCACGTGCAATGCATGCAAGTGGTTAAATATCAAAACAATTATTTTTGTTTATTTTCTTACTATAAAATAAGTAAGATTCATTTTGAGTTAAAATCTATAAACATGGATTATTACATTTGCCATAAATTTTATTTAGACATTTTTTTATAAAATAGATGATCAATTTTAAAAATCTCTTGGGGCCAGAAATAAACAACTAGCAAGTTTGTAGTGAAAGCTAGGGGAACGTAGTACATTCTTACAAATTATTAATCTTTACTTAGTTTTTTTTATAATTATAGGATCTCATAATTAACTAACTACAAGGCCTAGTACATTATTTGTTTTATTGGGCCCATGTGCGCTCTAATTACAATAAATGTTATATAATTTAAGTACAACGGAAAAAGACGGGTTGATCAATGTTGTAGTTTGGGGAGGGGAAACTCCAGCAGCTTAATTTGGTATGTGAATGTATTATAGATAGAGATGGAGAAGAGTGGTTTTGAAAATAGTGGGTGTGTGTAGGTAATTAATATGGTTTTTATTTGTGTGATTTTCTTCGTTCATTTTTAATATATCTGCGGTCCTGTGGATATATATAGCTATAGCATTGATACTCTCTTTTAATTTTGTGGAAGAGTTTGGGTGTTAAAAAAATTAAATTATTTAATTCGGATAAAGTAGGATCATATAAGTTAAGCCCATACATGAAATTTGTTTTAACCAACACCCATGTGTAAATATTATAATTGGCATTGAGATCTAAAAAATGTGTGAGATTACCTTTGATTTTTATACAAATAATATCTATTTAAATAATAATTGTATAATTAAACTTTATGATCTAAAAAAAGATCAAACATACAATATAAATAATTACTCTAAAATAATCTAATCTAATCTAATAAGAATAAAATAGATGAAAATGATATGAAAGTTATTATAATTTTATAATTTATAATTTTTAAATAATCTAATCTAATCTAGTAAGAAGAAAACAACAAATGCACAAAACTGTTGAAAGAGATGAAATTACTATAAAAATTATTATAATTTTTAATCTAAAAAAGATCAAACATACAATATAATTAATTACTTTAAAATAATCTAATCTATCTAATAAGAAGAAAATAGATGAAAGTGCTGTGAAAATTATTGATATTTCTTGATATAAAAAAATCAACTATACAATATAACTAATTGCTTTAAAATAATCTAATCTAATCTAATAAGAAGAAAATAACAAAGACATATATCTGTAGAAGGAGATGAAACTGCTATGAAAATTATTATATTTTTTGGCTTATATACATTGGTATATGATGTTGCATGTGAGAGGATAACAATTGTAAATAGAGTTCTATTAAAATTATAAAATTAAACTTTAAAACTAATTATGCAGTACCGTAAACTACTTGAATTTTAGCTGGTGAGAGATCGCCACGTTGTGTCCTCATATCGTAGCCGTTTGTTTTAATTTTCCTTTTTTATAATTTTGAGAACAATTTTGTCTTTTTAATTTGTTTGATGTATTTTGCAAATACTCCATCCATATTATGTACATTTGTAGGTCTATGTTATTCCTGAGTTTGATCTCTAGGATGGACATTATTTGTCTTACTAATTTGTTTGGTTTTTGCATATACACCATTCATCTTGTATATATTTGTAAATTTGGCATTTAATAATTTCATTCAGGTTTATATTTCAATTTAAAACTATATCCTTATCTTCATACTATGTATATCCAATAAGAATTTATCAATTTATCAACTCACTCTTACTTAATGGATTAATATTTAAATTTTAAGGGTATTTTTATTTACCAAAAGATTTTCCTAAACTCGTGCTTTTAAAGGGAGTATGATAAGTTTATTACGATAAGCATGATGATTGACTGAGTAATACTGGGAAGCCATCCGATCTGATACCTTATTAAATATTGAATTAGCAATATTTTGTTTAGGACTTTAGAAGACCACGAAATCTGTACAGAATATTTGTTATTAATGTGTAAGCATATCACTTAAAATAACATATGACTTCTGAAATATGTATAGCATTTCGTACATTTATCACTTCATGATATATTTTCAGCCAGAACTATTAAAAAACAATTCACGAGCCAACTTACACATTTCCACTATTCTACCAACTGATAGTATATCAGTTTTTCTAAGCCGTAAATTAGGACATGATAAGTTTTTTTTGCCTATTTTTATAAATATACATTAATTACTGAACATAAATTGCAAATAATATAGAGAATAGTTAAAGGTGCATGCACACAAGCGCACACAAAATAAATAAATAATAATAATAAAATATCCAAATAGATATATAACACTATTCTCAAATATAATATTTTTTTTCTAACTACATGGCTCAAGTAGCACTTGTTAGAGGGCCAGAGTTGATTATATGAGTAAGTGGTTATTAGAAGGAGTTTAGGGTCTCTTAGTCTTCCCTGATGACTGATTAATTAAGAGGAAGTAGATTCATGCACGAGTATCACTCATTAGAGGGCTAGAGATGATCTCTGCGATGTGCCCTCTGACATTCAAGACAGTGATAGATTAAGCAAGTAATTTGTAGAATGCAGAATCCAGTTTTAGGGTGTTGTCCAGCGATTGGACGGCGAAGCTGATATGTTGTCGTCATTCGAGAAGTCCGAGTAGAAGACGCTTTTTGTCTCAGAAATGTATTCCTTTAGCAGGTCCCAGCTAGGATGTCATTAGCCTTAGACTCGAACCACTAGAGAAATCGGTGGTGTTCTCACCGAGGTTGAGATTTCATATTATAGGACTCGGCCAGTTAATTATGACACGTGGCTAGCTCTCAGGAGTTTGTTAGACTTGATAATTCTTGGGATACCGTAATAAAAGTTTAAAATAGGTTGCTTCTCCTTGTTAAGAAATTAACTACATTTGATAATCTTTGTAGTTGTATACATTAGGACTGTGCCATCGGTCGGTCGGTTCGATTTTTGGCCAAATTTGGCCAAACCGAACCGAACTGCCTATCATTCAAAACCGAACCGAACCGATTCAAGTCAATTTAGTTCAGTTTAGTTCAGGCCATTTTGTTCGGTTTTCACTTGGCTACAAATGTTATGTCCAAATTCAATTTATACTTTAATCTGTTGACAAAGAAAAAAGTCTCTTACATTTCAATTTATTGAAATTCATAAACTATCAAATGCTACTGAATATTAGATGTAGAAATTAAAATATTATGCCTACCAAAGCTTACATAAAATTTTTTAGAGAAAGCTTACATAAAGAATTAAAATAATCGATCTCAATCTAACAGACAAAGTAAATAAAAAAATATAATAATTTGAATGTTGAGTATAGTTTCTATAAAATTATAAGTTTGATCCAAAGAGAAGTCTGATCCAAAAAAGTATCAATCGAGGAGAAAAATAAAAAAATGTTAGAATCAACATTATCGTTTAACTTCCTTACCTCCAAAGTGGATTGGTTTA
>NC_033800.1:5052441-5052677 GCF_001876935.1 Asparagus officinalis | reverse complement strand
AAAAAAGGGAAAGGGAGAAACATGCATGGATTAATTGGTAACAAAGTGCCAGCTAGTTCTCAGCACAAGCTTTTTCTTGAAAGAAGAGAGGCATAATCTACACAGAATAATATAAAATTTTTGATTAATTCCACATGCACTCAAACCTAGAAGAAGGGAGAGAGGTCCCCATCAAATATTACTCATCACTTTGTGATCCATTATTCTAGTAAACAAACTCATTTACCTCAAACTGG
>NC_033800.1:5051306-5052109 GCF_001876935.1 Asparagus officinalis | reverse complement strand
ATTATATGAGACTACTATCAAATTCTAGTTACCCACATTTCACACTCAAGTTTAAAAGAAGAAAATTATCACCTTCTGTTCTAATTAAGTAAATCACGAAGTAATAATATGCAGACAAGTGATCAAAAGAGATACCACAAATTAAGCAAATTAATTAACTCTGAGTCCTGGTTTAGCGCGCAGCATATAGTCACGCATCTCTGAAAATTTTGTACTATCTCATGCACATATCTCTCTCTCTCCTTCAAGCAAACAAGAAACCCTAGCTAGCTACTTTCATCTCCATCTCCATCTCCACAACATTCCAGTCCTCTACACCTTTCTCACTTCTAAGCTATCAGCATCGATGACGGCATTCATACATAAAACTTCAAATCGTACTACTATATATCTAACTTTTTAACAAGAACGCATCATGTAATTAGCAAGAATTAGTTGCACTATAACACTAATCACTAACTCAACAAAATATCCCAAGCAAATCACATTGTTCAGTTCCTCCTCATTAATGTCAAGAAACACCATCAACCTCCACCATCACCCAATTTCTATATAACCATTACTATACCATGCCCAAAAAAAAAAAGAGAAAAAAAAAGGAAAAAAAAAGAAAAGAAACCAAACACCAATAAATAAAGAAACAAAGATCCCTACCTTGCCATATCTATGCTCCACGCATGATCAGTCATTAATTTTTGAAGCCTGTCCTAAAAAATGAAGCTTCCATATTCAACATTGCTCCCCCAAATTACAACAAACTCCCCGTCGACGATGAAGAATTAAAACCCCGATAGATTCGTCAT
>NC_033800.1:5050268-5050999 GCF_001876935.1 Asparagus officinalis | reverse complement strand
TGTTGCCATATATATATACATGAGCAAAGATATATTTGTTGGGAAAAAGAGAGTTAGTAGTATATTCAAGAAGAAGAATATGTGTATATATATTCACCCCCGCCCTCCCCTCCCCTCTTTATTTTTGCTTTGCTTTATTGAAGAGGAAGCTAAGATTATACCTGGTTCCAAGAGGTAGTGGTGGGGGGATCAAGATAGAGAGGAACTGAAGGGAAAACCATGGTTGGTTGAGATTTAAGAAAGAGATCAGAGGGAGCTCTTTCTAGCTATTTGTCTTTCTTTCTTTCTTTCTTTCTTTCATCTCTCTCTCTCTCTCTCTCTCTCTCTAGATCAGTTGGGTTTACTTCCTTCTTTTGCAAAAGGTTTGATGGGGTTAAAGAGATGGTGGGAGAATCACGTCCTCTCACAGAATTAGATGAAGAGAGAGAGAGAGAGAGAGAGAGAGAGAGAGAGAGAGAGAGAGGCTTCAAAGGGGAGAGAATTTGATGAAGAAAGCAAAGGGAGAGAGAGAGTGAGAGAGAGAATGAGGAAAGACAAAGGAGGAAACGGGTCAGGGGATTTATTAGTGCTTTTCCTTTGTGGGGGGCCGGATTATATATATATTTTTAATTTGTCATAATAAACTTAGTTGATTTTGTGGGGTTTTTTTATATATAGAGGTGGAGGGTAGGGTTGGGTGTGGCTGATGGAAGGAGAAATAACTTAGCCTTTAAGGCTCTCACTGGGATAGT
>NC_033800.1:5048687-5050258 GCF_001876935.1 Asparagus officinalis | reverse complement strand
TTATGCCATGCATGTACGGAAAATAAGGTTAATTTATACAAAAAAATAGGAAGAATGCGTGTTACAAGCCCTATCAAAAAAAATTCACATATTCACATGCAAACAGAATGTTCTGAATCATATGATACTAAAGATTCAATAAAAAAAATCTCCAAATCGCCTGCCTATGTTCAACATAAATGGCTTAGAACAACATGCTCGCGCGTATGCTGTTCTAATGGAATTTGTACTCAGAACAAAGGGCGACATGTTTATAAAATTTCTTATATATTAGCTATTTTAGCAAACTTATTAATTGTTAGAAAAATTATAAAAATTCCTCTTCAATTGTGGGAAATCATACATTTGTTAAATCTATAAGTGAAAGCTTTCCTATTTATATATGTTGTTAAAAACATAAGAGTTTTCTTATTTATGTTGTTTAAAATATAGAGTTTTGTGATCTTACATGCAAGCAAAATTCTAGATGGTAAATCGCAGGTAATTCTCTTGCCTATACCATCAATAACACTTATCATCCCTCAGCTCATGTTATAAGAACATATCTGCACTCAACTCATGCTAGCACTTATCGTTCTTAAATCCATAAGGGAGAGCGGGATTTCTACAATTTTAGGTGGTAGGCGCTAACTAAATGCTATAGGGGTTATATGTAATTTAATCAAATAATTTATAATAACATATATATGAAAAAGTTTTATTGAAAAATATGTTAGTCGCTTTAATTTCTATTTTAATACGTATGTGTTGTTTTTATGTAAAATAAAGCGTACATAAAGGAGGTTTCTGTTATTTATCTTTGTCATGAATTTGGAGAAACTCGTAATGTGTGTGTACCATACATCTAGTATTAAAATAAAGTTTAATTACAAAAAGATAACCTTTTTCACAAAAAATATAATTATTTTTTGTTAGTGGCTATAACATATGTATATACATGATGTACTAAAGGCAAAAATGGTCGTCGACCTAAGTGCTGAAGGTGTGGAGGTGTCCACGTCGACACTCCTCTATTAAATGTGCATGTAAAACTTGTGTCAACTTAAGTGGACGTCCACTAAGTTTCTTAGTCATTGATGATCATTTGATTGAGCTGCATTGTGGATGATCCGCTCCGCTGAACTTGATCTATATATTCTAAAACCCCAACACACCAAATTTGGGGTGAACCCGTCGTGGTTTGACCCTTCATCCACTCGTATCAATTTTAACGGTTTCGAATGAATAGAACTTTTTACATGGCTCGACGTAGGGTCAAACCACGACGGATTCACACCAAATTTGGTGTGTTGGGGTTTTAGAATATGTAGATCAAGTTCAACGGAGCGGATCATCCACAATATCGCTCAATCATGTGATTTTAGAGGCGTCATAGGAGGAAATCCCCTCCCATGACAAGGATACGCATTAATCTCATATATATATATATATATATATATATATATATATATATATATATATATATATATATATATATATATATATATATATATATATATATATATACTCTCTCTCTCTCTTAGTATATAATTATATATAAGTATACTCTCTCTTATATAAGTATATATATG
>NC_033800.1:4956079-5048026 GCF_001876935.1 Asparagus officinalis | reverse complement strand
ATTTTCCTTTTATTATTTTTGGTTTGCTTTATTTTTCTCCCTCTTTTTTTGGGTTGCTTATGTCCAAACATTAATCTTTAGAAGTTCCAAAGGGGAATGTTCTAAAAGCAGTAGGTACCATAGGAAATTATTGAATTGCCAATGCATTGAAGTTGTGAAACTCACGTTTTTTGCTTAGGCTTGGAATTTTGGAACACATATATACTGTTCTTCAAAAGAGCCATGTGATAGAGTTTTAAAACGTTTGGAAATACATAAAGACTTTTGTGTTTCATAGCTTCAGTAATTCTGGTGACTGGTCAATTGATGTGGTACCAAATTAAGCTTTTTTGACACTGATCAAGTATAGTAAAGAAAAGGGAAATTGCATGTGGTGAACAGAAAGAATCCAAATTTAAAATCAATTGATTATTTTCAATGGACTATATATGTTTAATTATAATAAATGTAGAACTTCTAAATAGCATCAACATAATTTAATTAAGTATTGAAAAGCATGGTAGAACCACTAATTCTTTGTTTGTAATGGAAGCTTAATAATTTTTAAATATTTTTAAAAGTTATTCTACCCATAAAATTGAAGAAATGGCGAGAGATGACGAGAGAGTGCAGGAAAAAAGCAGAAGAATCAGCCAGGCAGTCTGACGGTCGATCGTGAACGTGCACGAAGGCCAGTGGGATTCGGAGCTAAAGGCGGTCGACCGCCGCGGTCGACCGCGGGGACCCTAGGCGATTATCTCTCGGGAAATCAGTTCGGTCGACCGCGAGTTTGACTATAGGATTTGGTTCTCTGTCGGGGGTGTTCGGTCGACCGCGAGCTTAGTGCGGTCGACCGCAAGACCTGCGCGGTCGACCGTCGCGGTCGACCGTAGATGGATTTTGGGCTGGGCCTTAGTTTTTGACCCGGTTCGTTTCTGAGTTGATATATAACCCTAAACCTGATTAATTAGGGTTAAGCAAGGACGATTTTGAGCAGTCTTTTGGAGAGGATTGCTGCATCCAATTGTGGAAGATTTGTGAGAGATCTAGAGCTTAGTTTTAGGGTTTGATCGGTGAGATTTGTAACTCTATTTGTATTCTCTTGATTTCTAATAGTAAGAACTCCCCCTTCCTTACCCCGTGGACGTAGGCAACTTGCTGAACCACGTAAATCCTTTGTTCTTGCTGTGGTTGTGATTTGCTTATCGGTTGTGGTTTATCTCTTGGATTATTCGTGTCGCTCCTCGAAGCTTCCGCCACGCACAACAATTGGTATCAGAGCTTCAGGCTTGTTCGAAGGATTCGGTAAAGATTCCTATCTAAAGAGTTAGATCGACAACATGGGAGATGCAAGCACATCAGGTTCGTCTCTTACGAAGGCGATACAGAGTCTGAGCATCAATAACACGAAGATTGATGTTCCGAAGTTCGACGGTAAGATCAATTTCAGATTGTGGAGGTGTCAGGTGATGGACGCCTTAGATGCACAGAATTTAGAGGAGACTCTTGAGTTAAAAGAGAAAACTGCTGACATGAAGGACAAAGTTTGGAGGAAGATGAACAGTAGAGCTTGTGGTGTTATTAGGTCATGTTTGACGCCGGATCTTATTTATGATGTTATGAACGAGACGTTGACGAAGAAGATGTGGGAAATACTCAATGAGAAGTATCTTACGAAAAGCATTGAGAATCGGCTTCACTTGAAGAAGAGGTTTTACCAGTTCAAGATGAAAATGGGAGTAACCATCAGAGAGCATATCAACAATTTCACTAAGCTACTTTCAGATATGGCCAATGTGGACATCATAGTTGAGGATGAAGATAAGGCGATGTTACTTCTGTGTTCGTTGCCCGAGGAAGATTATACTGGAGATATTAACAAGCACTGGTTCACTTCAGGTTATGCTTTTACATTAGCAGGTGCACCTGTATGTTGGCGTTATACACTTCAGTCCACAGTGGCTCTCTCTACTACAGAGGCGGTGTATATGGCGGTGACTGAAGCTGTGAAGGAGGCTTTGTGATTGCGTGGATTATTGGAGGACTTGGGGATTACACAGAAGAGCATTTGGGTATATTGTGATAGCATGTCAGCTATCTATTTGGTGAAGAACCAGGTTTATCATGCGCGTACAAAGCACATCGATGTCAGATTCTAATTTGTTCATGACGTTTTGGATGATGGAGACGTCATATTGGAGAAGGTCCACACGAATGGTAACCCTGCAGATATGTTGACCAAAGTTGTTTCAGAAGTAAAATTTGGTCATTGTTTGAAGCATTTGAACATTCTTCAGTGTCGAGGTCTTTGGAGGCCATTTGGGTGAACTACGTTCGGCTTGATTTCTTGGGCAAGAGGATACGTAGGCAGTCTTTCAGATGCAGCCGGTTTTGTTAATTCAGATTGGGGGGAGATTGCGTTTCAGCTCTAGTTTGGTTCCCGGACTTGTAGCGGAACTATTGGATGATTTAGAGCCGGCTCAGTTTTGGTAGAAACATTCACCGAGGTGGAGAATTAAAGAAATGGCGAGAGATGGCGAGAGAGTGCAGGAAAACAACAGAAGAATCAGCCAGGTAGACTAGCGGTCGACCGCGAACGTGCACGAAGGCCAGTGGGATTCTGAGCTGAAGGCGGTCGACCGTCGTGGTCGACCGCGGGGAACCTGTAGGCGATTATCTCTCGGGAAATCAGTTCGGTCGACCGTCACGGTCGATCGCGAGTTTGACTGTAGGATTTGGTTCTCTTTCGGGGTTGTTCGGTCGACCGTGAGCTTCGTGCTGTCGACCGCGAGACCTGTGCGGTCGACCGCCACAGTTGACCGCAAATGGATTTTAGGCCGGGCCTTGGTTTTTGACCCCGTTCATTTTTGAGTTGACATATAACCCTAAACCTGATTAATTAGAGTTAAGCAAGGATGATTTTGAGCAGTCTTTTGGAGAGGATTGCTGCATCCAATTGTGGGAGATTTGTGAGAGATCTAGAGCTTTGTTTTAGGGTTTGATCGGTGAGATTTGTAACTTTATTTGTATTCTCTTAATTTCTAATAGTAAGAACTCCCCCTTCTTGCCCCGTGGACGTAGGCAACTTGCCGAACCACGTAAATCGTTTGTTCTTGCTGTGGTTTGTAGACACTAAAAAGTGCCAAGAAATGAAGGAGAGTCGAACCTCACTACAAGCACGACGAGGGTCGTCACAATGACGAACCTGGAGCCTCAATTCATGAAGTTTTTCTCAGTTCAATAGGAAAAACAACACCTTATCCATCAAATGACGAAGTTTACCTAGAAACAAAGTTCGTCATTGAAGATGAAGTTCGCCGAAGACGAAGCCGCAGTTAAGCTCACCAAAGATATAGCAAAGTGAACGAACCTCGTCAGGCGGACGAACCTCGTCTGGCAAACAAACCTCGTCAGGTGGACAAACCTCGTCTGGCAAACGAACAAAGCCTATATCTCCTCCACTCTCATGGATCTTCATAGATCATTGGCTAATTATTTGGCCTTAGAATGTTGAAGCTCATAACGAGCATGATGAGGGTCATTACAACGATGAACCTCATCTCAAACAACAAAGCTTGTCGTTGGAAACAAGATGTGAAGCTCGTCATTGGAAACGAGGTTCGAATCTCATCATTGGAAATGAGACTTGACATCAAAGATGAAGCTCGTCATTAGAAACGAGGTTCGAAGCTCATAATTGGATACGAGGTTCGGAGTTCATCATCGGAGGTGAAGTTCGTCAATGAGAACAAAGCTTGTCATCAGATTTAAAGCTCGTCAGTGAAGACGAAGCTCACGAGGCTCTCCACGCAGTAAGGCTCGGCATCAAAGACGAGGTTCGCCACATAGCAATGCTCGATATCAAAGACGAGGCTCGCCATGCAACGAGGCTCGACATCAAAGACGAGGTTTGCCAACGTAGTGAAGTTCATCACCCGTATTAAATCAGGCTATAACGGTCATGAAGACCCAGTCAGCCACGTGGACTAAATTCAAGGAGTCAGTTATGCCATGACTTTGTAATTTCAGCGCATTAGTTACGCCCACGACTCCACTATTGTAGCACGTCGGTTACGTGCTTAAAACCCTATAAATAGCCATCGACGGCTACGGAAGAAAGGGTGGATGATCGATTAATTGGAGATTTGCAAGCTTGGACTTAGAGAGGCATCAGAGATCAAAGTTTCTGCACGTCGATCCGGAGTACGAACCTCGATTCCAGCCGGTTAATAAAGTTCAAAAGCTCCAACAATCTTGGTCTGATCGTCAACGGGAGGCAAGCTCGACTCAAGCATCGGAGGAAGCATCCTTTCGCCACCTAGAACCCACGTTAAATAAAGAGAAGCTGAATTAATCTTCTCTTCATCTGTAATCGAGAGAGAGTATGAGTGATTGTAAGGGTTTCGTACCAAGTGATCGAACCCATTTCTTAAAAAAAGAAAATCAATCCCAACATCAATTTTTCGACCCTACAGACGATGGCGACCACAGTGGGAGCAACTATTCTCTCCGACGAGATGGTGGTGACGCAATCAGACAAGATTGCAGTCAGAACGGACGTCGAGACTTTGGTCATCGAATTTGACCAGTCCAAATATGAGGAGTACCTCTCCTCTGGTAAGTCTAGTCCCACGAAGGCACAAAAGTATTGTCGAGTCTCGTATGAGACTTCAGCCCAAGTGGCTTCTGATGATTCAACTCGAGTTAGTCTCAAGAAAAAGTCCAAGCCCCTCAAAGAGGAGGCTCCAGAAATAATCGTCAGGCTAAGAAATGGGTTGTTAAACAACCTTACCGAACTTCAGCTTCTACTAGCCAAATTATGGCTTTGGATGACGAACCTCATTCAGTTTTGGTTGAAACAAAGGTTTCCGTTATTCCATTATCGAGACGCGCTCGATAACGTTAGCGTCAGAACCAAGCTCGCCGCAGGGCTCGAGCTTTGGTCTCGCTAGACAGTTTTCATTATCGACCAAAGGTTAATCAACCTAAGGTCAACAAGTCTGACGAGGGTCAGGTGAATGAGGAGCGTCCGAAAGATGGACCTCATCCTCGAACCCTAGTAGACTCAGAACACGAACCTCATCCTCAAAAAGAGGTTTAACAAAATCAACAAGTGGTTCATACCAAGGTTCATCAAGAAAACGAACCTCAAGTTAAGAACCGACTGAGAAGACGAACTCACCAAACTCATTCTATCAACGAACCTCGTCGTGCAAATGACGGAGTTTGTCAACTTACCCAAGGTCGTCAACCTCTATCATTTAGAGGGTCTCGCTCGGGTAAAGGCATGACAACAAAATTGACTGGGGGTTGTCCAGATGGTGACCTTCGGGATTATCTCACGCGCAAACATAGGATGAATCAAATGCAATCACATTGCTGCTGTGAGAAGCTCATATCTGCGGTGCTTTCCCAATGTCCATGTGGAGAGTCGACTCATAAGCCTCCAGTCTTCGAACGGTTAACTGAACCGTCGATGGTCTCATCATCAATAAGAAGACGCTTTCGTTCCAAGAAACAAGCACCCAAGAATTGCCACATTAAAGTGACGATTAACATGGTCACCAAGGGCAAGAGCAAAGCTTCAGCTTATTCTTCTGAATCTTCTGATCCTGAATACTCTCTAGGACTAGGCAAAATGCTTGTCGAAGGATAGGGAGTGTATCAACATACTCGCACTCGTACTGGTATGGTGATCTTGTTTGATTACCGTCGATTAGCGGGCATCACAGATGAGGTTAAGGAAGAGCCCGAAAACTCAGCTATTGCAACCTCTCAGCCTTCCAACACCGATCAAAGTGAACAAACAAGTGCTCACATGGCCGAAAGTGAGGAGGACCTGGCGAGGCAGGTAGAAGAGCAACAATCAACCATCCTCTAACAACAAGAGTCTATCAGACGCTTGGAGGATATGGTGGAAAAACTCCTCAAGGAGAAGAAGAAGAAGAAAGCCACCGCCGAATCCTTAGAATCAAGGCACCAGCGACCTTCACCCAGTGCTCGGGAATCTAGCCGTCGAAACCAAGATGGCGATAATGCAGAAGATGAGGAAGAAAATATTTTTGATATTCATTCTGAATCATCCGAAGCTGAGTCCAATCTGCGTAAGAATGACCGAGATCAGAAGTTGGATGATTTCCAGAAGCAGCTTGAGGCTTTAAAGCTTCAGAGGAACTTCAGAGAATTGGGAGTCGTCAGGCCATACTCTGCTGAATGGGACTCCGTCCCTTATCCTCTAAAGTTCAAGCCACTTAGCGTCCTGCAGTTCGATGGCAAAGGCTCTCCAACCCAGCACATCTATTATTTCCAAGCGCAGACTGGACATATAGTGGGGAATGATCCCATTATGACTCGACTTTTCATTAGTACCCTCAAGGGGGTCACTTTTAAATGGTTTCGCAGACTGGAGCCTGAATCCATCACTTGCTGGAAGGATATGGAAATGCTCTTTCTGGCCAGATTCTTTGACGATGACACAGAAGTATCTATGGCCATCCTGCTAACTGAAAAGCAGAAGAAGACAGAGTCTGTCAGTAACTTTGTCAAAAGATTTAGAAATCGGTCGCTGCATTGCCGTGATCAAGTCTCTGAAAGTATGTTGACCAAGATGTGTCGCAATAACCTATCGATCCATATTTTATCCAAGATTGGAGCAGTGAAGACCCGAACTTGGAAAGAGCTTGTTCACCAAGGAGAACAGGTCGAAAGCATGCTCAAAAGGCCAGATGCTGAAGAGCCATGTGATTTTTAAGGAGATGATGACCAATCTTCGTCAAAGTAGAAGGGCAAATCTTTGGATAGCCACTTTCAGCAGAAGTACGACTTCCAAGATGAGCAAGTCATCCCAATCTTCGAATCCTTGATCAATGCGAGAAAGATCAAGCTCCCAGAATCGATGTGACCTGAGGAGATGTCGAGAACGGATGATCCCAAATATTGTACGTACCACAGGATGGTCCATCATCCCACCTCTAAATGCTACACCCTGAAAGATAAGATCTAAGCCTTATTAGATGCAGGAGTTTTTACCCTTCAATCCTGATTTACATCTATCACTGGAGTGGGGGTAGTCATGATTTCTCTGTAAAACCATGTACTACCTTGAACCTTCTCTCTAACGGAGCCATGATGAGTTGAAGCTCATCATAAATCAACTCCAAGGTGAGTCCGAAGTCAGACGTGAGCATCTGGCCCCTTACCACAATACTATCATGTTAATGATTACCTCTGATAGTCACTTCCTCTAAATTCCCTCGCCAATCCTCTTTAATAGGATGACGGGACTACAATACTATCATGTTAATGATTACCTCTGATAGTCACTTCCTTCAAATTCCCCCATTAATCCTCTCCAATAGGATGGTGGGACCATAAAATACTATCAAGTTAATAATTACCTCTGATAGTCAACTCTTACCCCACTTGAAAACAACTTGTTAAGTAGTGTTCTACTATGCGATGAGCACCTACTTGTTACTCGATCAAGATAGTGATCTACCATGCGGCGATTTACTATCTGGTCTTTTCTGAACATTCTATTTCCTTAGAATGATCGAATACAGTGACCTACAACGCAATGTGTCACTATTCCAATCATAGTCGTTATACTCCTAAGTCACTGAACGACATGATTATCCTAACGTCGTCATTTTCCCAAATGATGTTCGTTTTCTAACGTTGGCCTACCAAGTGATGTGCCTTCGTTTCTTTCATTGTCGTTATACTCCTAAGTCACTGAACGACATGATTATCCTAACGTCATCATTTTCCCAAATGACATTCGTTTTCCAGCGTTGACCTACCAAGCGATGTGCCTTCGTTTCTTTCATTATCGTTATACTCCTAAGTCACCGAACGACATGATTATCCTAACGTCGTCATTTTTCCAAATGACGTTTGTTTTTCAACATTGGCCTACCAAGTGATGTGTCTTTGTTTTCTTCATTGTCGTTATACTCCTAAGTCACTGAACGACATGATTATCCCAACATTGTCATTTTCATAAATAATGTTCGTTTTCCTGCAACAAGCCTACCATATGATGAGCTTGAGCTTTATTATCATGCATCTGATCTAAGTCCTTAAAAAAGGCTAAGGATAGAGAAAAAAATCTTAGCATTGAGCCTAAAAGAAATTCCTTGACAACTTACCATACTGAGGGGAAATGTATGGCTAGTCCAACTCAAATGGCAGTTGGTAAAGACAACTCAAGTCCGTTGATAGCTAAGGGTTTGCTAAAAATCCTAAGTCCTGATTGTCAATCTTACATGGGTCGACGAAGTCCACATCGAATGATGAGACACAACGAATAGCCAGACTTCATCTCAAAGTATTAAGGTTCGTCCAGAAATGATAAACTTCACCTGCAACCACGAAGTGCACCCTAGAGCATCGAAGCTCGTCAAGAGGCCAAGCTAGTTTCGTCATGCAAACTTTGCCTGCAACCACAAGATTCACCCTGAAGCATCGAAGCTCGCCAAGAGGTCAAGCTCGTCGTATAAGCCAAGCTCGCCACAACCAAGAGAGTTCAAAGTATTCCAGACCCATACAACCTAATTTGGGTCTGAAAACTTTGAAGGGGGTTTTGTAGACACTAAAAAGTGCCAAGAAATGAAAGAGAGTCGAACCTCACTACAAGCACGATGAGGGTCGTCACAACGACGAACCTGGAGTCTCAATTCATGAAGTTTGTCTCAGTTCAATAGGACAAACAACACATTACCCATCAAAAGACGAAGTTTGCCTAGAAACGAAGTTCGTCATTGAAAATGAAGTTCGCCGAAGACGAAGCCGTAGTTAAGCTCACCAAAGATATAGCAAAGTGAACGAACCTTGTCAGGCGAACAAACCTCGTCTGGTAAACGAACATCGTCAGGTGGGCAAACCTCGTCTGGCAAATGAACTCCGTCAGACACCGTTTCAAAGGGCTACATTAAATGAGGGTTAATGACCAATAACTCACCCCTTTAAGGAGAGTTAATGACCACTAACTCATCCATTTAAATGGGAGTTAATGATCATTAACTCCCTCATTTAAAGAGAGTTAAAACCCATTAACTCACTTCATAATACTCCCAAGCCTATAAATAGGCATGATCAACATGAAAGAAAGGGAGGAGATTGAGAGGCCAAGGAAAAAAGCATATCTCTTCTCCACTCTCATAGATCTTCATAGATCATTGGCTAATTATTTGGCCTTAAAATGTTGAAGCTCATAACGAGCATGACGAGGGTCATTACAACGATGAACCTCGTCTCAAACAACAAAGCTTGTCGTTAGAAATAAGATGTGAAGCTCGTCATTGGAAACGAGGTTCGAATCTCATCATTGGAAATGAGACTTGACATCAAAGATGAAGCTCGTCATTAGAAACGAGGTTTGAAGCTCGTAATTGGATACGAGGTTCAGAGTTCATCATCGGAGGTGAAGTTCGTTAATGAGAACAAAGCTCATCATCAGATTTAAAGCTCGTCAGTGAAGACGAAGCTCACGAGGCTCGATATGCAGCAAGGCTCGGCATCAAAGACGAGGCTCGCCACGTAGCAAGGCTCGATATCAAAGACAAGGCTCGCCATGCAATGAGGCTCGACATCAAAGATGAGGTTCGCCAATGCAGTAAAGTTCGTCACCCGCATTAAATCAGGCTGTAACGGTCATGAAGACCCAGTCAGCCATGTGGACTAAATTCAAGGAGTTAGTTATGTCACGACTTTGCAATTTTAGTGCATCAGTTACGCCCGCGACTCCACTATTATAGCACGTCGGTTACATGCTTAAAACCCTATAAATAGCCATCGACGGCTACGAAAGAAAGGGTGGATGATCGATTAATTGGAGATTTGCAAGCTTGGACTTAGAGCGGCATCAGAGATCAAAGTTTCTGCATGTCGATCCGGAGTACGAACCTTGATTCCAGCCGGCTAACAAAGTTCAGAAGCTTCAGCAATCTTGGTCTGATCATCAACGGGAGGCAAGCTCGACTCAAGCATCAGGGGAAGCATCCTTTCGCCACCTAGAACCCACGTTAAAAAAAGAGAAGCTGAATTAATCTTCTCTTCATCTGTAATCGAGAGAGAGTATGAGTGATTGTAAGGGTTTCGAAAGAGAAGCTGAATTAATCTTCTCTTCATCTGTAATCGAGAGAGAGTATGAGTGATTGTAAGGGTTTCGTACCAAGTGATCGAACCCATTTCTTAAAACGATTGTAAGGGTTTCGTACCAAGTGATCGAACCCATTTCTTAAAACAAGAAAATCAATCCCAACATCAAATTTTCGACCCTACATGGTTTTGATTTGCTTATTGGTTATGGTTTATCTCTTGGATTGTTCGTGTCGCTCCTCGAAGCTTCTGCCACGCAAAACAATTGGTATCAGAGCTTCAGGCTTGTTCGAAGGATTCGGTAAAGATTCCTATCTAAAGAGTTAGATCGACAACATGGGAGATGCAAGCACATTAGGTTCGTCTCTTATGAAGACGATACAGAGTCTGAGCATTAATAACACGAAGATTGTTATTCCAAAATTCGACGGTAAGATCAATTTTAGATTGTGGAGGTGTCAGGTGATGGACGCATTGGATGCACAGAATTTGGAGGAGACTCTTGAGTTAAAAGAAAAACCTGCTGACATGGAGGATAAGGTTTGGAGGAAGATGAACAGTAGAGCTTGTGGTGTTATTAGGTCATGCTTGATGTTGGATCTTATTTATGATGTTATGAACAAGACGTCGGTGAAGAAGATACGGGAAACACTCAATGAGAAGTATCTTACGAAAAGCATTGAGAATCGGCTTCACTTGAAGAAGAGGTTTTACCAGTTCAAGATGAAGAGGGGAGTATCCATCAGGGAGCATGTTAACAATTTCACTAAGGGGCTGTTCGTTTGGCCATTTTTTTTGGGAAATCAAAGAATAGGAAACCTATTTCCTATAATATTTGTTTTGAGGTTGTTTGGTTGGTTTAAAAAAGAAAGAAATTGTAGAATAGGAGATAAGATGAGATGAGTTGTCAACTTATTATTGGATGATGTGAGTGATTTTAAAAAAAAATTTGTTTTGAGGTTGTTTGGTTGGTTAAAAAAATAAGGAAATGAATTGGAGGTATATTATTGGATGATGTTTTGAGGTTGTTTGTGTTTGGTTCGTTTTTAAAAATAGGAAAATAGATGAGATGAGATGAGTTGGAGGTATATTATTGGATGATGTGACACGTACTTAAGGAAACCAATTTCTTGTTTTTTTTTTGAGGAAATGGATGGAAAGGAATGTTTAATGAGATGAGATGAGTTGTCACAATATTATTGGATGATGTGTGTGATTTTTAAAAATGGGATAAGATGAGTTGTGATGAGTTGGATGATGTGACACATTTCTTGTGTTTGGTTTATTTTTAAATGTAAGAAAGGAGATGAAATGAGATGAGTTGGAAGATAAAAATAATATTTTATTAGATGTTGTGGGTGAGTTTTAGGGATGGAAATGGGTAAAAATATTATTTTATTGATTTCCTTGTACCGATTTCCTTTTCTTGATTTTTAGGAATTTTATTGATTTCCTTGTACCGATTTCCTTTTCTTGATTTTTAGGAAACCAACCAAACGGGCCCTAAGTTACTTTCAGATATGGCCAATGTGGATATCATAGTTAAGGATGAAGATAAGGCGATGTTACTTCTGTGTTCGTTGCTCAAGAAAGATTATGCTGGAGATCTTGACAAGCATCGGTCCACTTCAGGTTATACTTTTACATTAGCAGGTGCACCTATATGTTGGCGATATATACTTCAGTCCACAGTGGCTCTCTCTACTACAGAGGCGGAGTATATGGCAGTGACTGAAGTTGTGAAAGAGGCTTGGTGATTGCGTGGATTATTGGAGGACTTAGGGATTGCACAGGAGACCATTCAGGTATATTGTGATAGCATGTCAGCTATCTATTTGGCGAAGAACCAGGTTTATCATGCTCGCACAAAGCACATCGATGTCAGATTCCACTGTGTTCGTGACATTTTGGATGATGGAGACGTCATATTAGAGAAGGTCTACACGAACGACAACCCTACAAATATGTTGACCAAAATTGTTTCAGGAGTAAAATTTGATCATTACTTGAAGCTTTTGAACATTCTTCAGTGTTGAGGCATTTGGAGGCCATTTGGATGAACTACGTTCGGCTTGATTCCTTGGGCAAGAGGATACGTAGGCAGTCGTTCAGATGCAGCCGGTTTTATTAATTCAGATTGGGGGGAGATTGCGTTTTAGCTCTAGTTTGGTTCCCGGACTTGTTACAGAACTATTGGATGATTTGGAGCCGGCTCAGTTTTGATAGAAACATTCACCGAAGTGGAGAATTAAAGAAATAGCGAGAGATGATGAGAGAGTGCAGGAAAACAACAGAAGAATCAGCCAGGTAGACTGGCGGTCGACCGCGAACATGCACGAAGGCCAGTGGGATTCGGAGCTGAAGGCGGTCAACCGTCGCGGTCGACCGCGGGGACCCTGTAGGCGATTATCTCTCGGAAAATCAGTTCGGTCGACCATCATGGTCGACTGCGAGTTTGACTGTAGGATTTGGTTCTCTGTCGGGGGTTGTAGGCTATCTAAAAATCACAATAGATAGTTGATCTCCCATCAAACACCGATGATGAAAGTTACAATCTGACGACTTCCAGAAGGCTATAATTTGAGGACTTTCACGTAGAATGCTACAATCTGACGACCTTCACGACAACTGATGAAAGTTCTAATTCAACAGCCTTCACAATCAACATCGGGAGTTACAATCTGATGACTCTCATATTTTTAAGGAGCCAAGACGAAGGTTACAAGGTGACGATCTTTGCAATGCTCTAGCAAAAGAGACTACAAATTGGCGGTCTCTTCATATTAAAACGCATATATTTCTCAAACTGTAAGGAATTTGGCGAAACGGAGGAAGTGAACTGAAGCCTTTGGCTAGGTTCGGATGGCCCCGTCTCGTCGAGATAGCCGATTTTCATATATAATTCGTCCAATTCCGACTTACGGTTTGAAAGTTATGACCTGTTCTTCGCAGCAAATTATGTTCTGAAGTCCGTCTGCAAGACCGGACTTCGTCAGAACATTGGACTTAGCTTGAAGCTCGCCAAGCCCGCCTAAGGTTCGCCTCTGCATTACAGAGTCAAAGCGCACATGCTCAACTCTGCGTTTTCAACATCAAAACGCAGAGTTAATCGCTAAAACAGCACAACTGTGCGTTTTCAGCCTTTAAACAGGCTCAACTCTGCGTTTTCAATCTAGAAACGCAGAGTTAATCTTTAAAACAGCACAACTGTGCGTTTTTAGCCTGAAACAGGCCAACTGTGCGTTTACAGGACCAGCTGTGCGTTTTCAGCCTCAGCTGTGCGTTTACAGCACGACCTGTGCGTTTTCAGCCTTTAAACAGGCCTAACTCTGCATTTTCAGCCTAAAACGCAGAGTTCGTCTCTAAAACAGCACGACCTGTGCGTTTTCAGCCTTTAAACAGGCCCAACTGTGCGTTTTTAGGCCTAACTCTACGTTTCAGGTCCAGAAACGCACAGTTCGGGCCCAGAACGCTGTTTTCAGCGTTTTGACTCGTTCAAAACACTAACAGAACGGTTTCAAAACCGTTTTCCCCACTATTTAGGGAGCTGTTTAAGAGGGGGCGGTTACACCCCACTCAGCCCATTGAGGAGTGGATTAAGGGGGTAGTTACCACCCTTAATCCCCTATAAATAGTGGGAAACTCAACTGAGTTCAGATCCTTCTTTTCTGGGCAGCAAAGAAGAGATCTTCGGCTAGCTTCAGATCGGATTTGGTCTCATCAACAGAGGGAGATTCGGTCAAGAGCAAGCTTGGTAGCAAAGACGAAGAGCCTTCATCCTTCGGCTGGGATTTTGGAGATCGACAACAGGAGCATTCCCTTGGCTTATAACCAACTTTCGGTTCAAATCAACTCTTTGTCAAGAGTTCAAACTCGTTCAGAGTTATCAACTCGATCAGAGTTCAAAACTTGCTCTGCAAGTTCTTCTAAAACTCGCTCTGAGTTATCAACTCGTTAAGAGTTATTTTCAAACTTGCTTTGCAAGTTCTCCACAGCGTCAAATCGTGAGGAGAAGACTGCGTTCCAGTGAATCAAGACGGTCGGATCGTCAACGGAAAACAAGTTCGACACAATCAATCGAAGGAGGCACTCCATCGCTACCAAGAAGAACCCGGTTTTAAACAAATGGGAGAATTAAATTCATTCTCCTCTCTTTTGTAATCGGAATCCAAATTGTAATTGATTTTGAGAGAAATACAAGTCAATNGTTGCTCTGAACCCTGATTTGTTCTGAATCCTGATTTGGAAGTCTGGATCCCGATTAGGCAGTAAATCGTCTTTGATGTCTGAGTTCGAGTCCGTTATATGGTTGGATGACTCGTTGACTCCCTAGACCGTTGGTTTGATTCCGCATTGATTTTGAGAGAAATACAAGTCAATTTTTCTTTCATTGTCTTTTTACTGCAAATTTCCAACAAACAGGGGTGTTCGGTCGACTGCGAGCTTCGTGCTGTCGACCGCGAGACCTATGCGGTCGACCATCGTGGTCGACCGCAGATGGATTTTAGGCCGGGCCATGGTTTTTGACCCGGTTCGTTTCTAAGTTGATATATAACCCTAAACCTGATTAATTAGGGTTAAGCAATGACGATTTTGAGTAGTCTTTTGGAGAGGATTGCTGTATCCAATTGTGGGAGATTTGTGAGAGATCTAGAGCTTTGTTTTAGGGTTTGATCGGTGAGATTTGTATCCAATTGTGGGAGATTTGTGAGAGATCTAGAGCTTTGTTTTAGGGTTTGATCGGTGAGATTTGTAATTCTATTTGTATTCTCTTGATTTCTAATTTTAGGGTTTGATCGGTGAGATTTGTAATTCTATTTGTATTCTCTTGATTTCTAATAGTAAGAACTCCCTCATCCTTGCCCCGTGGACGTAGGCAATTTGCCAAACCACGTAAATCATTTGTTCTTGCTGTGGTTGTGATTTGCTTATTGGTTGTGGTTTATCTCTTGGATTGTTCGTATCGCTCCTCAAAGCTTCCGCCGCGCACAACAAAAATGGCTTAATAGTTGTTCATTATGATAGAATCGAATCAACATTACTTAATATTAACAATATGGACTATCATATTACGAAAACCATCACATGTTAACCCCACTCCAGCAAGTGATGCGTGTCTCAGTCAACTATACACCGACTCGACCCTTATCTCACGAAAGCCTACTCAAAAGGCGTCCTCATATGGAAAGGCTGACTCGAAAGGCGTCCTCATATGGAAAGGCTGGCTCGAAAGGCGTCCTCACATGGAAAGACCGACTCAAAAGGCATCCTTACTCAGGTTCTCTCACGAAGACCGACTCTAAAGATGTCCCATGGGGGTTGCACTGTTCATACAGTCCCCTCTCTAAAGGAGAAGACTCGATTTCGGCACAACGCCAAAAAAGCCGATCATCCAATCAACGTGAACTCCGCGTTTGTGAGCCTCAACATGAGCTCTGCATAAGCCAAGCTAAACGCAACCCTCAGGTGTGCGTTTCCCAGATAGAACGCAGCTTTCAGAGGCGCGTTCTAACATCAAAACGCATACCTCAAGAGTGCGTCCCAGAACCAAAATGCGTCCTTCAGAGGCGCGTTCTAACATCAAAACACAGACCTCGAGACTGCGTCCCAGAACTAAAACGCAACTCTCAGGAGTGCGTTCCAACATTTAAACGCAGACGTCAAACCTGCGTTGATCTGGCTGAACGCAACTCTCAAGAGTGCGTCCCAGAACCAAAACGCAACTCTCAGGAGTGCGTTTCACAAACTGAACGCAACTCTCAGGAGTGCGTTTTAGAATCCGAACGCAGATCGCAGGACTGCGTTTCACTAGCAAAACGCAGACTTTGGTCTTGCGTTAATCAAGCTAAACACGACCCTCGTGTTCCTTCTTTGGAACACGATGTGATTCGTCGTGTTCAAAATGATCAACATGGATTTAAAATTCATGTTTACCAAAAACCAGTCCCATCCTTTAACGGACAGGGGGTTCCATCTTTACCCTCACGCTCCGTGAGAGTTCATCCCAAGTCTCTGACTTGCAGGAATTGCTATCGATGTTCAACCGACCGACGAACGTCGTTTTGCTCAATAATCAACGACATTCCCACAGGAAAAAGACTTTAGAGGATGAATACCTTACGAACGTCGTTTTGCTCAATAATCAACGACATTCCCACAGGAAAAAGACTTTAGAGGATGAATACCTTGGGGTCACTATCAATACGATAGGGAGAGGGAAAGCCTCAGGACCTAGTTCCGATGATTCTGAGACAAGTCATTTACTAAGCGTTAGAGAAATTACTAACGAGTTTGAAGGAGTCTACCAACACACTCGGATGCGAATAGGAGCCATTCCCCCTGTCAACTATCGGAGTTTAGCCAGAGGAACTAATTCCGATGACGAACACTCAGCCATTGCGGAGTCCCAATCATCAAGCTCTTTCGTTAGGCATGAGAGCTTCGCCCACATGGCAGAACATTCTGAAGATCTTTCAAAGAGGGTTGATGAGCAGGAGGCCATGCTCAAATCACAGCAGGAGGCCATCAATGAACTCATGGCCATGTTGACTCAAATCGTCGCAGACAAGGCCAAATCTCAGGAGACAGATTCGCCGCTTAGGCAAGAATCTTCCCGGAGAGGAAAAGCGTCTTCATCCCGACCCCACACAAGCAAAGAAAAGGAAAAAGTGGTTGATGATACGGCTTCTGATCAAGAAGCCCACAGCCTGGAATCTTCCTCTGATGAAGGAAGAGAGACTGAGAACGAGCAGAATCTTTAGTCTGCCAAAATGGAAGAATTGGAAGCCCGCCTTAAAGTCATTGCTAACAGAAGCGAGCTCCAAGATGAGGGAGTTATCAGACCCTATCCTGCCAAATGGGATGCAGCCCCTTATCCTCCAAAGTTCGAGGTCCCGACGCTACAAACTTTTGACGGCACGGGATCACCGAACCAACATATTTATCATTTCAAGTCACAGACTGGAAATATAATATCGAACGATGCCATACTGGCTCGATTGTTCATTGGCACCCTCAAGGGAATTGCCTTTGAATGGTTCAGGAAACTGCCTGCGGGCTGTATCCAAAAGTGGGCGGATCTAGAGAGACTCTTCCTGTCAAGATTCTTTGAAGAGGATACAGAAGTCTCCATCCATACCCTTCTTGCTACTAAGCAGAAGAAGAGGGAGTCCGTCAAAGCCTATGTCAAAAGGTTCCGATCCATGGCTCTCCGGTGTTCGTCAGGTATGACACAATCTACCTTAGTAGAGACCTGTCGACACAACTTGCAAACCGACCTCCTAGCCCGAATAGGAGTTGCAGAATGCCGTTCTTGGAGACAACTAATCTCTCAAGGCGAGCAGGCTCAAAAAATCATTGCCAGGATCAAAGCTGAAGAACAAAGTAGGCAGGATCAGCCCGAGCAATCAGACCAAGCCCAATCTTCTCCTGAGCAACCGGACCAGGCTCACTCTTCCCAGTCAGAAGGGAAAGATACTACGGCCACTGAAGTCAATCCTCTTCAGTAGGATGGCGGGTCCAACAACTATCACGTTAACAGTTACCTCTGATAGTCAAACTCATCAAATAATGGCCTACCTGGTGATGTGACTCTACTCCGACTTCATGGATAGTACCCCACTAGGTGATGTGCTTTGTCTACCACTTTTTATTCCCCTGCTAAGTCTTAATCAAGACTGGGGGTTGATTACTTGGAATCCACTGGATTAAGAGTAACGAATCTTTCACATCGTCGAGTTAACATTACACTTCTGACGGTCATAATCCCCACAGAGTAGGCATTCAGTTTGCATCACTCCCAATTTGTCACGTTAACAATACACCTCTGACAACCCACTTATCAATCCTCGTTAATAGGATGATAAGTCCCCAAAGTTGCTCCAATCGCAACATAAATCTTGTCACGTTAACAATACACCTCTGACAATCAACTTATCAATCCTCATCAATAGGATGATAAGTCCCTAAAATTGCTCCAATCGCAACACAAATCTTGTCACGTTAACAATACACCTCTGACAAATTCACTTATCAATCCTCGTCAATAGGATGATAAGTCCCCAAAGTTGCTCAAATCGCAACACAAATTCTTGTCACGTTAACAATACACCTCTGACAAAACCCACTTATTAATCCTCGTCAATAGGATGGTAAGTCCCCAAAGTTGCTCCAATCGCAACACAAATTCTTGTCACATTAACAATACACCTCTGACAAAACCCACTTATCAATCCTCATCAATAGGATGGTAAGTCCCCAAAGTTGCTCCAATCGCAACACAAATCCTGTCACGTTAATATCACACCTCTGACGAAATCCACTTATCGACTCTCTTCAATGGAGCGATAGGTCCACAAACCCATCAAGTTAACGCCACACCTCTGACGACCAAATCAACTTATCGACTCTCTTCAATAGAACGATAGGTCCATAAAATACTGTTAGGTTAACATAACACCTCTAACAGTCAACCCCCCTAATGAACTTGTTAATCCTTTTTTCCAACAAGAATAGCAAGTTTTCATTATAAAATCCCCAGTGGATTAAAGATTTTCTGGAATTATCCTAGTGATAGTGAAGAAAATTTCTAAATTTCACTCTAAGTGAAAAATCATGCCAAGTTAATACTACACCTCTGGCACTTCCAACTTTCTTTCAGTGTTTCAAGTAACACGGGAAGAAACAGCACCAAAAATCCATGCCTCACACGCATGGGGGACTTTATCTCGATCCCTAATCAGAGATAACTCTGCATCTAACACATGCTGCCGGGTAGCATATTCCCGTAATAATAGCGAAGCCTACGTATTCAATATCGTAGCAGGTCGTTATTAATAATGCCAAAATCCATGCCTTACACGCATGGGGAATTTTATCCTGAATCCTAAGTAGGGATAAGTCAATGTCTAACACACGTTGCTGGTTAGTCTTTTACCGTGAAAAGGACATCAAAATCCATGCCTCACACGCATAGGGGACTTTATCTCGATCCCTAATTAGAGATAAGTCTACGCCTAACACGCATTGCCGGTTAATCTTTCGCCGTGAAAAAGACACCAGGGTTCATGCCTGGGGGAATCTATCTCGACCCCTAAACAAAGATAAGTCTGCATCTAACACATGCTGCCAGGTAGCCTATTCTCGCAATAATAGCAAAGCCTACGTATTCAATATCGTAGCAGGTCGTTATTAATAACGCCAAAATCCATGCCTTACACGCATGGGGAATTTTATCCTGAATCCTAAGTAGGGATAAGTCAATGTCTAACACACGTTGCCGGTTAGTCTTTTACCGTGAAAAGGACATCAAAATCCATGCCTCACACGCATGGGGGACTTTATCTCGATCCCTAATTAGAGATAAGCCTACGCCTAACACGCGTTGCCGGTTAGTCATTTCCCGTCAAAATGACAAAGTCTATGTATTCAAAATCATAGCATCAAGACTAAGAGAGTTCATTCTCTTAGCACAACGTTACATGTGGAACGGACCTAGATAATTCACATGCTAGCCCGACTCAAACGGTAGTCGGTAAAGGCTTATCAAATCCGTTGATGGCTGAGGGTTTGCCAAAAATCCTATGATTCGAAGGCCCATCAGCTTAATGGACGTGAGCCGAGACTTGAAACTGATAAGCTAAAGACAAGTTTCAAAGACTTAGTCAAAAATGCACGGAAGCCACTTCCATGTCTTAAGTCAAAACGTTGAGATCAGACCCGCGATGCAAAAACCGAACGCCGAGGTCACACCCGTATTCCAAATTCAACATGCAAGGGTGAAACCCGCATCTCAAGTTCAAAATGCAGGGTCCACCCCCATATTCCAGAAGCAGGATTATGGCGCATACCTTCACACAGGTCCTGCGTGGAAAATCCCTTCAACCAAGCTGTCTTCGAAGTGAGTGCAGAGAACAACTCCTTTGTGACAAGGAATCAACAGCTCCAGGATCAGAGTTGAGATCCAAAGTATTCCGAAAATTCGTCCCAGTCAACCGTGAACTTTCGAAAACTTTGGAGGGGATTCTGTAGGCTGTCTAAAAATCATAATAGATAGTTGATCCCCCATCAAACACCGATGATGGAAGTTACAATCTGACGACTTCCAGGCAAGACTGGACTTCGTCAGAACATTGGACTTAGCCTGAAGCTCGCCAAGCCCGCCTAAGGTTCGCCTCTGCATTACAGAGTCAAAGCGCACAGGTCGAACCAGCGTTATAACCTCAAAATGCAGAGTTAATCTCTAAAACAGCACGAACTGTGCGTTTTCAGCCTAAAACAGGCTTAACTCTGCGTTTTCAACATCAAAACGCAGAGTTAATCTCTAAAACAGCACAACTGTGCGTTTTCAGCCTCAAACAGGCTTAACTCTGCGTTTTCCAGCATACATCTAACTCTGTGACGCAGAGTTAAAGCACAAACGCACACCTAACGTGCGTTCTTCAACTCATCCATGCGTCCCAAACTCTTGACGCAGAGTTGAATTCCAACGCACAAGCGGCCTGTGCGTTCAGCCACTAACTCTGCGTCTTAGAGTTCATCATGCTAAGCGGCCTGTGCGTTCAGCCACTAACTCTGCGTCTCGGAGTTCATCATGCTGAGCGGCCTGTGCGTTCAGCCTAAAACACCCTAACTCTGCGTCTCAGAGTTCATTACGCTGAGCGGCCTGTGCGTTCAGATACTAAAATAGGCCCAACTCTGCGTTTTTAGTCTAAAAACGCAGAGTTCGGGCCCTGAACGCTATTTTTCAGCGTTTGACTCGTTCAAAGCACGCAATGAACAGTTCCAGGAACTGTTTTTTCCCACGATTTGAGGGATTTTCGCCCCACTTAAGAGCGGATTAAGGGGGTAGTTACCACCCTTAATCCCCTATAAATAGTGGGAAGCTCAACTGAGTTAGGGGCTCTTTTTTTTGTTGGCTTTTTGGGGGATCCTTGATCGGGCATCTTTGAGCTTTCTGCAGCAACAGAGAGCGTCAGAGATCAGCGACTTGAAGGAGCTCTTGAATCATTTTGGAAGGCTTTTAATTGAAGCATTTGAAGTTATATTCCCTTGGCTTATAACCGACTTTCGGTTCAAATCAACTCTTTGTCAAGAGTTAAAACTCGTTCAGAGTTATCAACTCGATCAGAGTTCAAAACTTGCTCTGCAAGTTCTTCTAAAACTCGCTCTGAGTTATCAACTCGTTAAGAGTTATTTTCAAACTTGCTTTGCAAGTTCTCCACAGCGGCAAATCGTGAGGAGAAGACTGCGTTCCAGTGAATCAAGACAGTCGGATCGTCAACGGAGAGCAAGTTCGACACAATCAATCGAAGGAGGCACTCCATCGCTACCAAGAAGAACCCGGTTTTAAACAAAGGGGAGAATCAAATTCATTCTCCTCTCTTTTGTAATCGGAATCCAAATTGTAATTGATTTTGAGAGAAATACAAGTCAATTTTTCTTTCATTATCTTTTTACTGCAAATTTCCAACAAACAGGGGTGTTCGGTCGACTGCGAGCTTCGTGCTGTCGACCGCGAGACCTATGCGGTCGACCGACGTGGTCGACCGCAGATGGATTTTAGGCCGGGCCTTGGTTTTTGACCCGGTTCGTTTCTAAGTTGATATATAACCCTAAACCTGATTAATTAGGGTTAAGCAAGGACAATTTTGAGCAGTCTTTTGGAGAGGATTGCTGTATCCAATTGTGGGAGATTTGTGAGAGATCTAGAGCTTTGTTTTAGGGTTTGATCGGTGATATTTGTAATTCTATTTGTATTCTCTTAATTTCTAATAGTAAGAACTCCCTCATCCTTGCCCCGTGGACGTAGGCAATTTGCCAAACCACGTAAATCGTTTGTTCTTGCTATGGTTGTGATTTGCTTATTGGTTGTGGTTTATCTCTTGGATTGTTCGTATCGCTCCTCAAAACTTCCGCCGCGCACAACAAAAATGGCTTAATAGTTGTTCATTATGATAGAATCGAATCAACATTACTTAATATTAACAATATGGACTATCATATTACGAAAATCATCACCTGTTAACCCCACTCCAGCAAGTGATGCGTGTCTCAGTCAACTATACACCGACTCGACCCTTATCTCACGAAAGCCTACTCAAAAGGCGTCCTCATATGGAAAGGCTGACTCGAAAGACGTCCTCATATGGAAAGGCTGGCTCGAAAGACGTCCTCACATGGAAAGACCGACTCAAAAGGCATCCTTACTCAGGTTCTCTCACGAAGACCGACTCGAAAGATGTCCCTGCACTACACGGCCGAGTCAAAATGCGTCCTTTGCCACGACCCCAAATTCCGAACCTAAAGGTTGGAGCCGGACTAAACATGTGAAAAATCCTCCAAAAATATGCTTTCATTAAAAGACCATCAAAATAATCTCTTCATTAAACTAAAACCAACAATAAATCTTTTTTATAATCCCAAAAGTCAACACTAATCCAATTAACTTGAAATAAACAAATATTTCTCAACTTGAAATAAAACTCGACCTAAAGGAAAGAAATCTCATAATTACAAAACTCTCAATTCATCAATTAAACTTAAAAAAATTTATTTAACCTTCACCTAGAAGATAATAATAATTCTGAATTTTATTCCTTGCTCCGTTCTAAGAATTTAAAAAATTATCAATTTCACCTAATCCCGAGTCTCTGAAAAGAATAAAAACAACACAATGAGTTCACAACTCAATAAGTGGATAAATTTATACATTGAACACTGGTTTTGTAAAACTAAAATAAATAGACTTGATAAGCAAAATACTTAAATAGTAAAAAATTATAATGCAACATTTTAAAATATATACACGTAATGGAAATAAGCAGATCACGTCTCAATGCGGTCAACACTTCGATACTCCGATTGACTTGGCAAACCCCACTATTATATAGCCCGTGGTTGGGATGGTGAGACCCAAACTTGGGCTCTTAGCATTAAAATAAAAATCTCATAGAGGCAAATTGAGCCCTGTTTTAATAACTTGCTTATATCTATCATATACCAATATATTGACTTGAGATGCATATGCTTTAAAAAATTAAACGAAGTCCGTAAAACTAAATACATTATATAAAAATGCCGAAGGCCAACCAATAGTGAAATCAACCAACCACATATTCATCTCAACCTATTACTATATGAAAATACATAACAAGTGTCAAAGAAAACAATCATAAGCTTATACCAAATATCCATGTACGTCACCTCTGAATCAATATTTAACATGAGAGTAAATCACACAAAAGGTTATAATCCATCAGGAATAAATTCGCATATAATTAATATATCTTTATATGAAAAATACGCAATGGACAATGCATGAATTTACCACTTACCTTAATTCGAAATACAAACCAAAAATTCAACTTTCACAGTGTTTCTGAGGAGCCTGTAGGAACCCCTATAGGATAAATACAAGCAGTCATTAGTAGAAATATCTTACTAATTAATATACCTAACTCTTAATAAGTCTAAAACTATATTATCTAATAATTTAACAGAGAAGACAAAGACCCTACAACTCCTAACCAAACCAAACCAAACCATATAATATCCTATTCTATTAAGCACATAAGGACAACGAGGTATATGAATTTGATATCCTATGAAATCTATAGGAGTGGAAAGTCATCATAAAAAAAATTATGGAAAGGCAAGGTAGCTTGCTTCGGGTACAGGTTGTATTAGCCTTCAGATTCAAAAATATTTTCATAATCGTCATCGAGATCTCGTCTAAAGGAAGAATACAAATGGATATGCCATAGAATTTAAGTTGAATTAATACGAGATTGAAAATCAAGATTGAAGCCATGGCTAAACATCAGACAAGGAGGTCAATAATATATTTGATATGAGCATACTACTTAAGATAAGACTATGAATATCTTCCTTGCTCAAAGCTTATTTTCCAAAAACAAATCAATTTATTCTCCCTAATATATTCTGTCTCTCGTTCTCTTCTTCTTCTTCTTCTTTTGATTTATTATTTTTTTGTGTTGTGCGGCGAGACAAGGACGGGAGAAAGGAATAGGCTGACGGGAAAAGTAGGATTTTGGATATTTATAAAGGCGCTTTTTACTAATAGACCCTCTAACAATTTAAGCACAAAAGTCCCTTTACTTTTCCTTATATATATATATAACCAAGAAACTTAGAATTATTACATCCTTACTTAACCTATCTCGAAAAGTCGAGATGAAAGGCTCTCCTTCTCGAACCTAATAATGACAGTCAATCACCATCGCATTAAATGCATGGTCAGAACCATTATTGCACCTCCACCGGAGTCATAATTGTTAGACCCTAAAAGGAGGTGATTAGGGTCTTATGCTAATCTAATCCGATTTTATGCCAATTTAAAACTTATTAATACAATATCCTAGCAAAAGATACAAAGAGATATATATATGCAAAGATGTATAAACACAAGTGTAAATAAATATGACACAATAAAGAAATAAACGCGATATATGACTGTAGGCTGTCTAAAAATCACAATAGATAGCTGATTCCCTATCAAACACCGATGATAAAAGTTACAATCTGACGACTTCCAGAAGGCTATAATTTAAAGACTTTCACGTAGATCGATGAAGGTTACAATCTGACGACCTTCATAACAACTGATGAAAGCTCTAATCAACAACCTTCACAATCAACATCAGGAGTTACAATCTGACGACTCTCACATATCAAAGAGCTAAAGCAAAGATTACAAAACGACGATCTTTACAACGCTCTGACAGAAAGAGACTACAAATCGACGGTCTTTTTAAACCAAGACGTGGAAGTCCTCCCCGCATACGTACCATCATCAAGATGCAACACCAATTCGACCGCGGACGCAGGTCAAACCTGGCTGCAAACACAACTAACATTCAGCTCCAAACGCTACAAACGCAGCTCATGTTCGGCCGCAAACACAGCCTCCGAAAGCTGCTAACGCAGCTTTCATCCGTTGCCAAACGCAGCTTCCAACAAGCAGACAAATGAGCTTCCAGCCGCTGCGTCCGAGCTTTCAGACACTACGTTCAAGCTTCCAGACACTGTGTTTGAACGCAGAATTCACACCAGAACGCGGATTTTGCATTTGACTCGTTCAAACACGAGCTGAACGGTTTCAAAATCGTTTCCCACGATCTGAGGGGATCACAACTCCACTCAGGAGTGATTTAAGGGGCGGTTACATCCCATTAGCCCCACTTAGGAGCGAATTAAGGGGGCGGTTACACCCCTTAATCCCTTATAAATAACTAAAAAATCAGCTTAGTTCGGATCCGGGATCTTTCATCCTTCTTTTTGGTAGCAAAGAAGAGATCTTTGGGGGGAATTGCTGGAACTTTGGAGATCAGCAACAAGAGCTTTCTTCATCCTTGGCTTATAGACCGATTTCGGTTAAATCGACTCTTTCATAGAGTTTCAAACTCCTTCAGAGTTCTAAAACTTACCACACAAGTTCTCCACAATGCCAAATCGTGAGGAGAAGATCACGTTCCAGTGAATTGAGATATTCGGATCGTCAACGGAGAGCAAATTCGACGTAAGCATTCGAAGGAGGCACTCCATCGCTACCGTGAAGAACCCAGAATTAAACAAAGGGGAGAATCCAGATCAATTCTCCTCTTTTTTGTAATCATGAAATCCAATTGTAATTGAGATTAAAGGAATACAGATCAATTTTCCTTCATTTCTTTTTTACTTTAAATTTTCCACCAAACAAAAGATGGCGACTCCACTGGGGACGAGCTTCTCTGATGAAGAAGTGGTGGTGCAATCCGATGTTCATATCATTGGAACAACCGTCGAAACTCTTATTGTTGAGTTTGATCAAGCTAAGTTTGAGGGATCCTCTCATCCGGATCCCTTAGCCCTAAGGCTATGCGCAAGATCCGTAAAGTCTTCAAGGAGACTAAAGCTCCAATTATGGCCGACTCGTTGAAGGACTGTCTCCCTTGGGGGTTGCACTGTTCATACAGTCTCCTCTCTGAAGTAGATGACTTAGCTTCGGCACAACTCCAAAAAAGCCGATCCTCCAATCAATGCGAGCTCCACGTTTTTGAGCCTCAACATGAGCTCTGCATAAGCCAAGCTAAATACAGCCCTCAGGATTACGTTTCACCAGCAACACCTGGAGCTCATGTATGCGTTCGGGTAATGAAATCTAATACAGAACCTGGTGTATACCCCGAATACTCTGCGTAGAACGACTAGATTGAGGGGCGGATATAAGAAGTTCATGGATTGAAGACATCTCAACCAGATCCATGTTCACCAAGAGCCAGTTCTGTTCAATCATGGACTGGGGTTCCAATTCAAACCTCACGATCAGTGAGTAGTTCTCCTCGAATCTTCACAACAGATTTGAGAAAGTTCATATCGAGAGAAAGACCGATGTAACAAGTCATTCGTTCATTCCAATATGAACGACTGATTCCTACGGTCCTCTCGGGATGTCAATGCTGCTCATATGCGGCCAAATTGTTGGTGTTCGACCAATTTACGAACGTTGCTTTGCCCAACCAACGACGACGTTCTCACAGGAAGAAGTCTCCAGAGACCGAATATCCTGGGGTCACTATCAATGTGATCAGCAAAAGGAAAGTCTCAGGTCCTAGTTCTGATGACTCTGAGACAAGTCGTTCACCGACCGTCAGAGAAATCGCTAACGAGTTTGAAGGAGTCTACCAACGCACTCGGACGCGAACAAGAGCCATTCTCCATGTCAACTATCGGAGGCTAGCTAGAGGAACCAATTCCGATGATGAACACTCAGCCATTGCAGAGTCCCAATCATCAAGCTCTTTTGTTGAACATGAGAGCTCCGCTTATATGACGGGAAACCATGAAGATCTCGCGAAGAGACTTGATGAGCAGGAGGCCATGCTCAAATCTCAGCAGGAGGCCATCAATGAACTCATGGCCCTGTTGACTCAACTCGTCGCAGACAAGGCCAAATCTCAGAAGACAGATTCACCACCTAGGAAAGAATCTTCCCGGAGAGAAAAAGTGTCTTCATCCCGACTTTACACAAGCAAAGGGAAGGGAAAAATAGCTGATAACACGACTTCTGACTAAGAAGCCCATAACCTAGAATCTTCCTCTGATGAAGAAAGAGAGACGGAGAACGAGCAGAATCTCCAGTCTGTCAAAATGGAAGAATTGGAAGCCCGCCTAAATACCATTACTAACAGAAGTGAGCTCTAAGACGAGGGAGTTTCCAGGCCTTATCCTACCAAATGGGATGCAATCCCTTATCCTCCAAAGTTTGAGCTCCCGATGTTACAAACTTTTGACAGCACGGGATCACCGAACCAACATATCTATCATTTCAAGTCACAGATTAGGAATGTGATATCAAACGACACCATACTGGTTCGATTGTTCATTGGCACCCTCAAGGGAGTTTTCTTTGAATGGTTCAGGAAACTGCCTGCGGGATGTATCCAAAAGTGGACGGATCTAGAGAGACTCTTCCTATCAAGATTTTTTGAAGATGATACATAAGTCTTCATTCATACCCTTCTCGCCACTAAGCAGAAGACGAGGGAGTCTGTCAAAGCCTTCGTCAAAAGGTTTCGAAACATGGCTCTGCGATGTCCGACAGGTATGACACTGTCTACCCTAGTGGAGACCTGTCGACACAATTTGCAAACCGACCTCCTAGCCCGAATAGGGGTTGCAGAATGTCGTTCCTGGAGATAACTAATCTCTCAAGGCGATCAGGCTCAAAAGATTATTGTCAGGATCAAAGCTGAAGAGCAAAGTAGGCAGGATCAACCTAAGCAATCGGGCCAAGCTCAATCTTCTCAGTCAGAAGGAGAATAAACTACGGCCATTGAAGCGAATCCCCTTCAGTAAAATGGTAGGTCTACAACAACTATCACGTTAACAATTACCTCTGATAGTCAACCTCTGATATACTATGAAATTAACAATCAATAAGCTATATAAAAGAGTTTAGAAAAACTTCTCTATAAACACAAAGAACTAAAAAAATGATGATGAGGATGAATTCCTCAATTGAAATTGAAAGCTTCTTCTTTGTGTAAAACTCCTCTATTGAAACAAACCACAAACAAGCTTAAACACTTGTTAAACTCTTTATAAAACTCAATTTAAACAAAATTCTTGGCTACTAGAATGATAGAGGCAATGTGGTATTTATACCCACTCAAGACATCAGCCAAAACCCTGTGGAAAAGACCAAAATACCCCCAGAACATCAGATCATAAACTAGTCGTTATAATTCAACGGTCATGTGAAACATTGGCGGTCGACCGCGAAGCACAAAGAAACATATAAACAGGTCTGGAAAGCAGGCGGTCGACCGTGGCGATCGACCGTGAAAGAGCAGATGCTCTCTCGACTTGCTACGGTCGACCGCGAGCGATTTGATGCTCTCTGGACTGCAGGCGGTCGACCGTCACGGTCGACCTCAAACTGACACAGGTTAAAACCTGTTTATGATGACTTTGAAAAATTGTTAAAAAATATTAAATAATTTCTAAAAATAGTAAAACTTTGGAGAAAGTTTATAAATGAGAAAATAAACATCTTTGAAAAGGAATTTTTTGGAAATGCAATTTTCGTTTGTAAAAAGTCATCGTATTTGCAAAATGTTAGTAAAACTTGTTTTTCATGAAACTCAAAGATGAACTATGACATATGAGATTTTGTTTACACTTCATGAATACAATATATATGTATTATGAGGCATGTTAAGCTTAAATATAATCACACAATATACGTTACCAAACTTATTTTTATACTTAAGGAATGCGCACACAAGATCTTGAATCTTTAACTCTTGATATAGATAGCTTTTCACCATGTGTTGATGTATTGAAAAGGAAAACAAACCACAACCACTAGAAAACAAATTAGCTATAAATTGTTTGGCAAATCATCATTAAAATCAAAGGGCCAACAATCTCCCCCTTTTTGATGATGGCAAATAATTTATTAAATAAGATAGCATTCATATGAATAAACCAAACATTCATATGAATAAACCAAACACAACATGTAGTTTTAATAAACCAACCAACAAATATAGCGTAGTTTTCTCCGCCTTTGACAACATCAAAAAGGGGGAAAGATAGGAGCAACGCTCCCCCTGCATTCATGCACAGATTAGAAATAAAAAATTGATAATGCTCCCCCTGTCAATATGCGAAGAATATCTATATGAAGGACACATATAGGGGCTAACCACATGAGATAGACAAAAAAAATCTCTTATGCATAAGATATGTGCATGTGGGCATAAAAAAGAGATAACTAAACAACATTCAACTATACCATTTTTTTATCAAACATGTAGAAGCCATAATGCCATGTGAACAAGCTACATTGTTCAAAATACATAAATATTGTCATAATACACATAAGTTATCACAACCACAAAACAAAATATCACATAGTTAAAAAACAAACATAAGTAAGAGTTATTACAACTCAAGTTCCAAGAACAAAAGAGAGACACCTAAAGTTTTTCAAAGAAAATAAATTCATGTCCACAAAACATGATAACCATCATCAATCACCACCATCGTCATCAGATTCAGAGCCCGAGCTAGATTCTCTTCAGAGCCCTCTTCAGATCCAGTGCCAGACTCGAGAGTAGGATCTTGAATCCCAAGAGACTAACGCTGAAGACTGAGGAGTGTCCTCATATCTTTTTGAGTGCTTGATACCTGAGTCTCGAGGTGATCCAAACGGTCGAAGACCTCAGAGGCAGAGATGGTAGCAGGTCTAGAATGAGGTCGGGTGGAGGATGGTTCTCCAGGAGCAGAAGATAGGGAATCTGAAAGTTGCATACGAGAGAGGGCGACCCTATCAAAATATTTCTTGTTTCGGTCAACCTTGGGTTCACCAGAAAGGTCAACTCCAAAATGCTTGAGGATAAGAGTGATGAAGGAGCCAAATGGAAGGAATTTTGAGTGTTTGCAAGCCATGTTTTTGAGAAATACATTTGCCCAATTCACTCTTATTTTGGCAAAAATGGCATATACAGCATTCACCTTATCTGGAGCAAAATGATCAAAGCTACCGGTTTTAGGAATAAGATTGTGAGTAACAATTCTTGTAATGGTTTTACCGGTGGAATTTAATGAATTGTTGTTCATAGGATAAGTGCAATCGGGCTTAAACAGAAGGGCATTCACGTCCGGATCAGTGTGATCAATGGACATGAGCTCAACGTCACTTGACGGGATCTTTAGGATTCCCGCAAGCACGCTAGCAGAATAAGATATATCAACATTTTTAACAGAAGTTCTGATGGTTTGAAGACCATCAGCAGTAGTGGAGACTGATAAGTTTGCATAAAATAAATAGACAAGAAATGGATAATGTGGAACTTTACATTTTTCGTCTAAAAGATTATGAAGACCAATATCAACAAGCATCTTGGGAATATTGTAGATAGCTAAATCACCGTATTTGATAGTTCTACCAGGTAAGATTTTTAACTTACAAAGATCCCTATAATTTTTGACTAGTGACTTGTAGAGCAAAAAATCCTCATAATGAGTGGCACTAGATGAAGATGCAATATCTTGTTTGGATCTCTTTCTAGGTGGCATGATATCAGGATAAGAGCAACAATAAAAGACTCGAAGGAACAAACCCTAAACAGAAACCCTAGAAAGAAAAAGTGGAACCCCAAGACAGAGATTGAAAAGGAGAAAGATGTTACCCAATTGAGATGATGGCAAGAATCGCTGGAGGAAGAGCACGATCGATCCAGAAGAGATGGCAGCCGACCGTAATGGGGTTTTGATCGGAGATGGGAATTTTGAAAAAATTAGGAACGACAGGAAAAATGAGGGTCGGGTCATTGTGAGGGACAAAACAATGGTTTGGATTGAATATGAGGTGAGATCAATGGTAATAACACATTCGGGTTTAAAACATTTAGCAAACAGAAATTCAAACCTGTAAAAAACTGAATATATCCTGTGCGGTCGACCGTGGCCAGTCGACCATAATAATTACAGAGCCAAAAATCTGGGACAGAAACATATTCAGTAGACCGTCACGGTCGACCGTGAGAGAATCTAAAAAATCAGCTGAATTTTATGAAAATTTTCATTTGGATCCTTATACAACTTTGTTTTATAAGAAATTATATATATATATATAAAAACTTTTCGCTAGTAATCCATGAAAATACTTTTATTTTAACTTATTAAAAAAATCAACATTGAAGCTCAAAACCAATTATTCAAAACAAAACAAAAATATGAGATTGAGCTTATTTTGGTACCCAAGTATTTTTGGTACCAATAAAATTAGGGACATGACCCCTATCATGTAAATCCAAGGCCCTAGGATTATGAACCCATTTAGGCGTATTTTGTGTATGGATACAGTCAAAATAAAAATTGTAACCATGACCCATACGATTGCAATTTGTGCAATGTAGGGGTTTGAATGATTGTATTGACCAAAATATTATACACGTGGCTCATTTGCAAAAATTAGTTTTTCTTTATAATTATTTTGTAATCGAGAATTTCTTTTCAAATCGAAACAAAACTTGGTCAAATGACCAAAACGACCACAAAATTCACACTTATATCCTAAACCTCACCACTTTAGCTTCTAACATCAACAGGGTCAAATATTATTATAACATGAAAATGACTAAGTGTTAATCCTCTCCTAGGAGTTGACATGTGTCTTGAATTAGTTGTGCACCACATCAACTGGGCCACATATAGGACGAGTTGAATAATGTCTATAGGCATTAAAAATTACCTACTGGTTCCCACACGCAACTCGATGTGGAGAGAAGATGATAACCATCATTATCTGAGTCAAAGAGGATTATCTGGTGTCAACAAATGCATGAAACAAGTTGACCAAGCATACAAGTCAACGAGACGGTTAAACGGTGATGAAATAACTCAATCGGGAGTTATGTTTCGACCAAAAAAGATAAAGTGCCACTCATTTCTCATCCACTCTATGTGTGATACACCTATGGGAGGTTGTAGATCTCTTCTCTAACTTTCCAACACACTTTGAATCATGTTGTTCTGAAACCGGATCAGAAAGTTACGATAAAAATAGTCAAAGGGGGCAGAACGACGTCTCGGCCAAGGCCAAGACACATTTGTGTCTCGGCCTGGCTGAGACTGTCCCGGCCCCGAAAAGGCTATCTCAAGCCTGTTTTTATTGTTTTTTCACCGTTTCTTAGATATTAACTATCCCATTTCTGATCCAAAGTCTCTCCAGCTAATTTGGAGTTATCTTTGAACGTGATTAAGTGGTTACAACTGGAGATAAGATCAAATGGTTTGTTTTTATCCAAAAATCGAGCTTCTGAAGCCTATAAATACAGCCCTAGGGGCTTCATTTGTACAGATCCAAAATTCTTGAGCCTTGGCGAATCCCTGCTAGATTGGAGAGTGAGGAGCCACGAATTTTAGAGAGGAGGAAGTGATCTTGGCGAGTTCTTCTGCATAAGAAGGGGAAGAGTTCGAGAGATCTGCATCCGTTCATCCATTTTCTTAAGATTGTACCTAGCTGCAATTCTTGAAAAGAGTGATTATCTCGGTTTGTCGAGATAGTTACTTTAGTTTTTTGTCTCCTTTGCAAGGCAACGAAATCTTTATATTGGATCTGATCAGTCGATGGTCCACAGATAAACCCTGGCATAGGCCAAGATCTCATGCAAACAGCGGGTGATAAACGTCCGTTGTGTGTATTTTTAGAAAGTTATAATTTTTATTTTCATTTGTTGAGATCATTGTAACAACTAAAGTTGTGATGAGTACATTAATAAAAGAACCAACTTTCCACCAAAACACGCCGGCGATCACAGTGAGAGTTTGCAGCCTCGCTGTCGAGGCTGTCGTATCCAGCACTGATCAAGATCCCTATGGATAAGGAGCGCGAGTTGAATTTCAACCAAACATTAAGTTCAAGGAGTACTTCTCCTCCTCCTCCTTCTAGATCTTCCTTTCCCTACAAGCGCAGGAGGACCACTTCCTTGAAGAAGGTTCGTTGGTCTTTAGATCTAAAGTCTCAGGGTGATAATCTTCACCCGAATGCTGCTGAAGCCTCCTCTTCAGCCTCCAGTAAATCCGGATCTGACATTCATGACAATTCCTTGAAGATCAAGGAGTTGCCCGTTGAGGGCGTACTGGTGCTGACGAAGAGGGCGCATCAGAGGCACCGCTAACGTCTTGCTCGCCAATTCGCTAAAGCTTTAGAGCAGGCGGATGGAATCCGCTACCAAGCGGATTTAAAGTTCACAAAGTGCCAAGTTGCTAAGCCGTCACCACAGCAAGCACCGGGATCCTCCTTCCAACCGCCGACTAACAAATGTGTTCATGTCAAACTAATCCGTTCTACTCTCGAGGAGCGCATCCAGAAGCACCGCGCACTTCTTTCGCATGTCCGGATCCTTGTGCGAGAAGCACAAGAGTTACAAAAAGAAGAGGTGGTTAAAGAGCGACCAAGACCTAAGCAAATTTGGGTGCCAAAGGCCAAAACATCGCCTCTACCCGACAAGAGATACTAGTCGTGTCTCTCACTCAATTCCAGCTCCAAGGCTGCTTCCCAGCCTTCGTCAATTTCAGATCCTGCTTCTATTGTTCTCGCATCTCCGGTGAAGCCCTACGGCAGTATGGATCTCTCAAAGTTTAGAATTCGATTGAAGGATCGCCTTGGTCCTCTATCCAAAGATCGAGGCAAAACTCCTGTCAAAGAACACTTGGGACCGGTGAACAAATCCTGAGTGACTCTTCAGGCTGGGGTCGTACACGACCTCCCAACAAGATTATTCATGTAACCAACCGCTTGGAGGTGCATGAAGAAGACCAGGAACCCTTTAGAGTCCCACCCTCACGAAGGTGTGGTTCCAAATATGCGGCTCCGGAAAACGTCAACAAGGAGTTATCTTTCCAAAAGAAAATGTGTCTGTCAGACGGCGACATTATACGTGGAGGTGCTCATAAACAACCAATAGGGTGCTCGAGCCACAACGCCGATAAGTTGTACTATTGGGCTTGGGTTCGAACAAATCTCGAAAGATAAGTATCCCAGAATCATACTCTCACTATCCTTGTGAGAGGCTTATCAGGATAGTATTATCAGAATATAGCTACCCTAAGACCACTCTACAGAGGGTCTCAGTATTCTAAAGGCTTTCCACTAAAGCGTCAAAATCCAAATCAAGATGCTTTCACGAAAGAAGATCGACCATTCAAGATGACGAACTCCCAGAAGTCTCTATTAACATGGCTGACAAAGGAAAATCTGTGTTCAATTCGAATAATGCTAATCCTGACTTTTCTCCGGGAAGGAAAGTCGATTCGGGAATAGCCAACGAGTGTCTCAGCTCCAGTTAGAATCCATCAGACATGGGGATTACCCGAAGATGCACGAAGGACTATCTTTAGAAGATAAACTTTTAGATACTTGCTCCGCAATCGCCTCCAATGATATAATGTCTAGCATGGGGCGAGCTTGAGAAATATTCATGATCACTACCGAACAAGTGGCTCAACTTCTTCAAGAAGCCTTGGCTAAACAAAAAGAAAATTTTAAAATTGAAATGGAGATGGCCGTGCAGCGGGTCAAGGATTTACATGCTCAATAACTTTAGGAGTTGTCAAATTAGCACGATGAATCTAGTCGTCACCACACTACCAATCAGGTAGATAGCGACTCAGAGGTAGAGGAGACTATCAATGCCGATGCTCCTCTCGATGATAAAGATGATGGGGGTGGCCCCAACAATAATGCCAACACCAGGCGTAGCCCCATCACTAATGACAATGCTGGTGGTGGTCCTATCATTCGTCCTCAAAATCACCCGAAGAAAGATGCAGGTAACGATGAGATAATGAAAGAGCTGGAGAATAAGGTTAATGCCTTAATGTTCGCTCAAGAAGTGAGGAAAACGAGCATTCTGTACCCGTATCCAAGAGAGTGGGATTCAATCTCGTACACGGCGAAGTTCACCCTAATTAACTTCACACCATTCGATGGAAAAGGCTCACCCACTCAACACTTGATCTATTTCAAGTCTCATTTGGGAGTGATCTTCGGGAATGAACTACTGATAATCTAGTCATTCATAGGCACCCTTCGTGGGGACACTTTCGATTGATATCAATGTCTCAAGCTAGGGAGCATCAACTGCTGGGACGATATAGAAAGTTTATTCCTCAGCAATTTCTTTGATGATGACACTAAAGTGTTAATTGGAGCTCTTCTGGATGAGAAGCAAGAAGACGGAGAATCAATTGACACCTTCGTTAAACGCTTCCGAAACAAGACCATGAATTACCGAGATCCGGTCATAGAAGAGTTCATACTCTAGATCTACCATCACAATCTCTTCCTTGATGTCCTCGAAGTTATGGGAGTTGTCCCCTCAACCACCTGGAAAGATTTAAAACTACGTGAAGAATAGGACGAGCACTTCCTCAGAAGAAAGAAGGTTGAGAGAAGTTAGCCAACAACACCTGTGGTTACTGTTGATGTTAATCAAACGTCACAATAATAACCTCAGAAACAACGAAGGACTTTAGATCCGAGACTCTAAAAAGAGTACTCCTTCCAGAATGAGGAAGTTCCAGCCATCTTGAAATACCTCCACACCAACGATAAGATCAAACTACCGCCTATTAAAGATCAGGAAGGAGCTAAGAGGATTACAGATCAAACTACAATGCGTACCATAAGGAGGTTCTTCATCCCACCAATGTTTACTTTGGCCTCAAAAACAAAATCCAACCCTTAATTGACTCCGGCGTCATAACTACAAAATAAGCCAAATGAGAGCGGTGTAGACTCCAAAGAGTATACGAGTATAAACTGCTTCTCCATCTACTCTAATAAGGTATACAAGTATAAACTATTTTCCAAACCTCAAATTGGTACACGAGGCTAAACTATTTCCCAAACATCCAACTGGTACACGAGGTTAAACTGTTCCCTACCTTAGATGAGAAGTTCCTGGAGAATACTACACATGGTATTCTTAAGGATAATCCAAAACCAATAAATTCTTAATCATGATAAAGAATGATTAAGAACCTCTCACTCTGGCTATTTATTTCGTCAAGATGAGATTCAATGACTTCATCCGGTCAATCTTCCCTCACGAAACCCCCACAGTCTAATTGTAGAGTGCTTAATCTCTCACTGATCAAATCAATTGACGGTTGGTCCACTAAAAATTATTTTTGGTTTGATCCACTTAAACTCCTGCTGTGTCTGTACACTCAACACTTCCATTGTTAGAGTTTGGACACAGTATTAAAAGTTTCAAACCCCCTTGTGTTAAAGTCCTTGCAACTTGACACCAGAAACTTCTACTATATTAACACAATGATTTTCATAAATCGATACTTCCACTGTTATTTGTACCACCTAAACAGTTAGGGTCATCTTAAAATCCATCTTGGTCATCAAACCTTTAACATTTAGGACTAAAACTGGAATTCCCTTTTGATAAACGAGAGGCTTCAACCCACATCGAGCGATCAAACCTTTAAACAGTTAGGATCATCTCAATCTCCCCTTTGGCTAAACCTTTAAACAGTTAGACTAAAGTTAGATTTTTATCTCGATAAATGAGAAATTTATTTTCAGATTGGATAACTAAACCTTTAAATAGTTAGGGTTATCTAAATCTTTTCAATTCTCGGAGTGAAGATCCCACTCTTAGTTTCATCATTCAGATTCTCAAAGTAGAGATTCTACTTAGAGTTTCTTTTGCACCTGGAGATAGAATATAAAATTCTTCCTCTCCAGCACAGAGTTTGTCTTTGCCCCCACGAGAAACACAACATAGTTCTTCAGTATCAAAATCCACGCATTTCACGCTTGGGAACTTTATCTTGACTCCTGAATAGAGATAAGTCTACGCCTAACATGCGTTGCTATTTAGTCTTTTCTGTAAAAAAGACACCAGGATTCGTGCTTGGAGGAATTATCTCGATCCTTAAACCAAGATAAGTCGGTGCCTAACTGTTGGCCTTCTTGTTTTGATGATGTTTAACAAACAATTTACGACTAATGTTGTTTGTCTAGTATTTATGGTTTTCTATTTATTGTAGACAAATAACATGTTGGAGGATGGATGGAATTACGCCACAACGATCATATCCAATGGAGGTTGGCGGAATCGTGGAGTGAAGCCTTGTAATTCAAGTTAAAGATCCAAGTTCAAGCTTTATCCGCAAGTGTACCAAGATAGAGCTTCGTTAAAGATCACAAGCTTAGGTATAATTAGTTTAGGAGTTTATATTATGTGTGTTAAGTACTTTAAGCTTAATCATACACACACACACATTTTAGTTTTGGTTTCTATGTATATATATAGTTATATATATACATATATGTTTTGGTTGATAGTTTTTTAAGTTTTAATATGAAATAATTTAATACAATTAAAAATACATTTCTTATTTCATACTTATATGCATATATATGATTTTATCAATATTAATTTTATTTAGTTTAATAAAATCATATTTATTATTTTTGAAAAGGTTGCAAAATATGCAATTTTGTGAAAATATTGTATTCTCAGTTTTTAGACTTAACAATAATCATATATATCTTTTATTAAGTCTATAAAATTATTTTGTAATGTTTCAAAACATGGTTAAGCTAAAATGTCAAAACTCATGTGTTTACATTTCCATGTTTTGAACTATTTTACAAAATAATGATATTTGTCATTTGGGAGGTCCTTTTTAAAAATTAGTTTTTGTAACATGTGTATTATTATGTTTACAATCATGTATTACCAAAGTTTTATATTTTTCTGATTTTATTTGCTATTTTTAAAAGAGGTTTAAAAATCAGATTTTTGTTTAAAACAGAATGTGTGCATATCTTGAGTTGACTCATGACCAGTGTTGAGTCGACTCATAAACTATTGTGTAGTTTATATTTTGTTTCTGACGAGTTGACTCATAACATCATGAGTCGACCCATCAGGTTGAGTCGACTCATGCCTGTCATAAGTCGACTCATAAACTGTGCTAAAAAATATGTTTTGTTTCTGCTGAGTCGACCCATGCATGATGAGTCGACTCATGAATTTTATGAGTCAACCCATAAGTTGATTTTTAGCCTGTAACGGCTACTTATGAGTCGACTCATGAATAGTACGAGTCGACTCATAACACTGTAACGGCTATATTTCCAGACTGTATTATTTTTGGGTTTTTGGTCTTTTTACCTTGTTTTCTCTTGACTTTGGGGTTCCTATATATACCCCCACATATCCTCAGTTCAAGATATCTAAGAAAAGTTTAAATAAGTTTTTAAATGGTGTTTAAGTATGTTTAAGCTTGGTTTAAAGTTTGTTTGGTTTGTGAAGAAGCTTTCACAAGTGGAGGAGATCATCTATATTGTTTGAGCTTCATTTTAATCCATCTCTCCATCTTGTTTCTTCAGAGAAGAATTTCTAAACTCAATACCAGCTTTATATTAATTATTTGTTGTTTATTATTTTATCAAGCTAGGATTTACATTGAGTTTATGATTGATTTTCTCATTGTTTACACACACAACCATTAAGCTTATTGTATTTACATACATTGTATAATTGGATTGTGGGGAGTCGTAACAATTGAGAGTGAGCTTAATTGAGTTCTCATCTATTATAGAGAACAAATTTGTATTTGTAAGCCTTAATTGTGTAGATCACTTTGTAATACACTTGTACACCGAGAGGAGTGTGTGGTGAGAGATGGGGTCGTCCCAAGAGGAATGCAGTAGGTGGTAATGTCTAGAGAGAGGTTATAATTCCTAATACTTGAGGGAGACACGGACTAGAGACCAACACTTAAGAGGGTGTAAGGTGGGATTGTAAGAGTGTGAGATTGTAAAGTTTTTAGTTAGCTAGAAAACCGAGTGTGAGGTGTAAACGTTATTCGGATGAGCGTAGAAAATCCGGTTGTGATAGTGGATTTCTCCCTAGGAGTGGGGAGCGGAGACGTAGGACGAAAGGTCCAAACCCCGTGATCATATTGTGTGTTTGTATTGCTTATATTGCCCTATCATAATTGTATCTTTAGTTTAGATTATTTACCCTTGTGTTGTTTATATATCCTTGCATATATTTCACCATATAGGATATATCACTTTGTTCATATTACATATTCTTACTTATAATATATTGTATATCTATCTTGCAAGAATAATTTATTAATAAGTTTTAATTGGCATAAAATCGGATTAGATTAGCACAAGATCCTAATCACCCCCCCCCTTTAGGGTCTAACACTAACATGCGCTACCGGGTGGTCCGTTCCCGTAAAAATAACGAAATCTATGTATTCAAAATCATAGCACTAAGTACCTAGAAGAATTCATTCTTTTAGCACAACGTTACATGTGAAACAGGTTCCAACAATTCACGTGCTAGCCCGATTCAAACAGTAATCGATAAAGACATATCAAATCTGTTGATGGTTGAGGGTTTGCCAAAAATTCTATGAGCATCCTGCAAGAGATGATTAAGTCTGTGTATTCAAAATCATAGCGTTAAGTCTAAAAAATTCATTCTTTTAGCACAACGTCACATGCAGAACGGACTTAAACAATCTGCATACTATCCCGATTCAAACGGTAGTCGGTAAAGGCATTTCAAACCTGTTGATGGCTGATGGTTTGTCAAAAATCCTATGACTATTATGCTTATCTATTCAAAATAGAATGGGTAATCATAATAAGGGACAAAAGTTACTAACGCATCAGCTTCACTAGTTGGTCTCGTGACTTGAACAACCGAACTAACCTCAACTCCAGCCGAAACTTTGAGGATGATAACTTCAGATGTTCGGCAACTTCAGAGATAGTAGTTGTATCAGCACCAATGGCTAGTCCTATGATCAAATCTCGCACAAAGAGCTCAACCTAGTGAGCATCCGAAGCATTCTCAGCTCGCTCTTCCTGACACTTCGATGAGTATACGAGTCTAAACTGCATCTCCTTGAACCCCTAACGGGTACACGAGGTTAAACTAATTCCCGAAAACTCTCAGGAGTATATGAGTATAAACTGGTCCTTCCTGCTCTAACGCCTTAAGAGCCTAAACTGTGTAGACTCTGGTCAATGTACGAGTATAAACTGTGTTTAGGCCAGTCAACGTGTTGCGATGAAAGTCAATGCATAGCTGTGAGTCGATGCCGGTCAACGCATTGCAATGAAAGTCAATACCAGTCAACGCGTTGCAATAAAGGTTAATGCCGATCAACATGTTGTAATGAAAGTCAATGCCAGTCAACACGTTACAATGAAAGTCAATGCTGGTCAACACGTTACAATGAAGGTCAACACCGATCAACATGTTTATGATGAAAGTCAACGTCAGTCAACGGGTAGCCGTGGGTCAACACCGGTCAATGCGTTGCGATGAAGGTCAATGCTTCAATAGTTTTGAGTCAAAACAAGGCTTAAATTAGTCCTAAGTCAAAGGATAATTCTGAGGATTTCAACCGTAACCCGGGTGTGAATCCCCAACAAAGATAATCAGTTCAATATCGACTTAACGATATGAGTTAAACACAACAATTTCAATTCGAGACTTCGACAACGGTCAAACAATAAACGCGATACCGGAAGAATTTTAGCTATTCAATAAAATACTGAGTAGACTAAAAATTATAGAAGTCAAGAACTGAAGCCAATTACGGGTTCTTTTATGCCGACTGAAGGTTAGACCTATCACATCCAAAGTATTCCAGGCTCTTCTATAAAAAAATAAGATTGAAATATTTTGGAGGGGGTATCTGTAGGTGTTAAAAATTATCTACTGGTTCCTACACACAACTCGAGGTAGAGAGAAGACGATGAACATTATTATCCAAGTTAAGGAGGATTATCTAACGTCAACAAATGCATGAAGCAAGTTGACCAAGCGTACAAGTCAATGAGATGGTCAAACGATGATGAAACAACTCGATCGGGAGTTACGTTTCAATCATAAAAGATGAAGCACCACTCGTGTCTTATCCACTCTACATGTGATCCACCTATGAGAGGTTGTAGATCTCTTCTCTGGCATTCCAAAGCCCTTTGAATCATGTCGTTCCAAAACAGGATCGGAAAGTTACGACAAAAACAATCAAAGGGGACAGAACAATGTCTCGGCCAAGGCCAAGACACATTTGTGTATTGGCCAAGGCCGAGACAGTCTCGGCCTGGCCGAGACAGTCCCGGCCCCGAAAAGGCTGTGTCGGGCCTATTTTTGCTGTTTTTTCATCGTTTCTTTTATGTTAATTGCTCCGCTTTTGATCCAAAGCCTCTCCAACTGATTTGGAGTTATCTTTGAACATAGTTAAGTGATTACAACTGATGATAAGATCAAATGGTTTGTTCTTATTCAAAAATCGAACTTCTAAAGCCTATAAATACAGCCATAGGACCTTTATTTGTATAGATCCAGAATTCTCGAGCCTTGGCGAAGCCCTGCTGGATTGGAGAGTGAGGAGCCACGAATTTTAGAGAGGAGGAAGTGATCTTGGCGAGTTCTTCAGCATAAGGAGGAAAAGAGTTTGTGAGATCTGTATCCGTTCATCCATTTCCATGAGATCGTAACTAGCTATGATTCTCGAGAAGAGTGATTATCTTGCTTTGTAAAGATAGTTACTTCAGTTTCTTGTCTCTTTTGTGAGGCAACGAAATCTTTATATTGAATCTGATCAGACGGTGGTCCACGGATAAACCCCAACACATGCCAATATCCCACGCAAACAGCGGATGATAAACGTCCGTTGTGTGTGTTTTCAGAAAGTTATAATTTTTATTTTTATTTGTTGAAATCATTGTAACGACTAAAGTTAGGATGAGTCCGTTAATGAAAGAACCAACTTTCCATCAAAACAATGTCATCACTTGACCCTTTCTAAAAAGGACTGAGTCAAAAGACATCCTCACTCGGGCCCTGCTATTTAAGGCCGACTTCATGCCCCTTCATTTTGCAAGACAAAGTCAAAGAGCTCTCGATCTAGAATGGTTGAATTATAAGGCGTCTTTTATCGACCCCTCACAGAGTCAGAGTCATCATTACATGCTAACAACCGATCATCGTCACATTAAATATATGGTCAAAGTAAGCATTACATCGACCCCAAAAATATTAATAACACATCAGACCTTGTTAGCATAGTCACCATCGCATTAATCACATAGGTGACTCAAACCACCTACAATTGACACATGTAAAATTGTTCTGGGAGAAAATTGCTTTCATTGACGAGTTTATTTACAACTTTAAACGTTTATAACAAACTCAAAGAAATAGTATTTTTATAAGACTTTCAACAAAGATTACAACTTTCCTTATAAACAAACGCAACGGACGTTTATCCTCCGCTGCTTGTGTGGGATCTTGGCCTGTGACGGGGATGTTGATATCCGTGAACTACCAAACGATTAGATCAGATCTTGAACTTCATTGATTCATGAAGGAATTAAGAAACCAAAGCAATTATCTCGGTAACAGTGAGATAATCACTCTTCTCGAGATCACCGCAACGGGGTAATCTCAAGGGAAGGAATCAGGAACTGTAGATCTGACGAGCTCCTATTCTTTATGCTGACGAACTTGATCCGATCTCCTCCTCTTCTCTGAAATTCATGTTCCTTCAGTCTTCAATTCAGCAGGGCTTCGTAAACGCTCAAGAATTCCAGATCTGAAAAAATGAAGGCCTTGGGGTTGTATTTATAGGCTTTGGGACCTCTGTTTTCGGATAAGAACGATCGATTCACTCTTATCTTCAGTTATAACCATTTAACCATGTTTTTGGATAGATTCAGATTAGTTGGAACAAATCCAGGTGGTTAACATCGAAAAATAGGTTAAAACTACCAATAATCGGTTTTCGGGGGTGTGGACACCCGTGGGTGTCTCAGATTGTTTTACCTCTAACTTTTTCATATGACCTCTAAATAAAATGATTTAAGATACATTGGAAAGATGACGAAGATATCTATAACTTTTATCTTTTGAGATTTTTCATATTCAAATCAAATCATGGCCAAAACCTCTATTCTTCTCCAAGACACCAACACTATCTCGGAATTCTGAGGCAGTTCGTACTATCTTTGGTATTTTGGTTTTATCTCTCTTATATAATCTCAGAATGAGTTGATCCAAGATGTGTTACAAAGATAACAAGGAGATCTACAACTTTTATGTTTTGAGATACTTCAAATTCAAAGATAAACAGTCTCTACCAAGTTCGAGACACTTAGAGTGTCTCCGCTAAGGCCCGAGGCATTGTTTCGTGCGTCCTATTCGTTTCCGTCGTATCTTCATCGTCCGAACTCAGAATTGTACAATTAAAAGTGCAAAGGAAAGCCAACAAGAAGATCTACAAGTTCCTATGGTTGAATCATATGTGGAGTAGATGGGACACGATGGGCGCTTTGTCTTTCGTAAGCGAAGTGTAGCTCTCGATCAGTTATTCTGCAGTTTTGTTGCTTCACACGGTTCGTCGACTTACTTCATACATTTATCGACATCAATTAAGTTTCTGTGACCTGGATAGTAACGTTCATTATCTTCTCTCTGTCTTAAGCTGCGTGTGGGAATTTGTGGGTAATTTTTAACGCCTACAGATACCTCATCCAAAGTGTTTCAGTCTCGTTTCTTTTATAGAAGAGCCTGAAATACTTTGGATGTGATCGGTCCAACCTTCAGTCGGTGTGAAAGGACCTGTAGTTAGCTTCAATTCTTGACTTCTTTGATTTTTAGTCTATTTTGATGAATAGCTAAAGTTCTTTTGGCGCTCGTTTATCGTCCGACCATCGTCGAAGTTTTGAATCGAACTTGGTAAGTTGGTTTTGGCTTGTGTCATTGAGTTAACTTTGAACTAATTATCTTCGTCGCAACGCATTGACCGACATTAACTTTTCTTGCAACGCGTTGACTGGCGTTGACCTAGGGTTACGCGTTGACCGGCGTTGACCTTAGGGTTTAGCTTCGATTTGCATTGGCTGGCGTTGACCGGGGTTGACCTTAGAGTTTCGCATTGATCGGTGTTGACTTTCATCATAACGTGTTAACTGGCGTTGACCTAGGACTATGCGTTAACCGGTATTGATCTTAGGGTTTCGCATTGATTGCTGTTAACACAGTTTATACTCGTACGTTTGCTAAAGTATACACAGTTTAAGCTTTTAAGGTATTGGAGCATGACGATCCCAAATGATGAGGCTGCAGGACTAACTGTTAAAACTGATTCATCTGTATGTATGGATATTATCTTAAAATTATCGGATTCTTAAGTCACGAGACTAACTAATGGAGCTGGTGCGTCAATGACTCTCATATTTATAGGATTTTTGGCAAACCCTCAGTTATCAACGGGTTTAATGAGCCTTTACCGACTACCGTTTGAGTCAGGCTAGCATGCAAATTGTTTAAGTCCGTTCTGCATGTAACGTTGTGCTAAAAGAGTTAACTCTTTTAATGCTACGATATTGAATACGTAGACTTTGTCTTTCTTACGGGAATAGACTACCCGGTGTCGTGTGTTAGATGTAAACTTAGGATTTTTGATCAATCCTCATTCATCAACGGATTTGATGTACCTTTACCGACTACCGTTTAAGTCGGGCTAGCATGTGAATTATTAAAACCCGTTTCACATGTGACATTGTGCTAAGAGAGCTAATTCTCTTAGACTTGGTGCTATGATTTTGAATATATAGACTTTGTCTTTGTCACAAGAATAGACTACCCGGCAATGCGTGTTAGGCGTTGACTCATCCTTACTTAGGATTCGGGATAAAGGTCCCCAGACTTGTATTCTGGTGTATTTTTTATTCAGTGAAAGACTAAACCAGCAACGCGTGTTAGGCGTTGACTTATCCTTTCTTAGGATTCATGATAAAATTCCCTATATGTGTGAGGTGTCGATTTTGGCGTTATTAATAACGGCCTGTCACAATATCGAATATGTGGACTTTTGTTCTTTTTACGGTCAAGAACTAAACGGCAACGTGTGTTAGGCGCTGACTTATCCATACTTAGGCTTTGGATTAAAAGTCCCCAGACTTGGATTCTGGTATCTTCTTCAATCGGTGAAAGACTAAACCGGCAACGCATGTTAGGCGTAGGCTTATGTCTATTTAGGAGTCGAGATAAAATTCTCCGCACGTGTAAGGTGCGGATTTTGATGTTATTAATAACGGCCCGCCACAATGTCGAATATGTGAGCTTTTATCCTTTTTACAGTCAAGAATTAACCGACAACACGTGTTAGGCGCTAAATTATCCCTACTTAAGCTTCGGGATAAAAGTCTCCAGACTTGAATTCTGGTATCTTCTTCAATCGGTGAAAGACTAAATCGGCAACGCGTGTTAGGCGTTAATTTATCTCTATTTAAGAGTCGAGATAAAGTTCCCCACGCGTGTAAGGCGCGGATTTCGGCGTTATTAATAACGGCCTACCATAATATCGAATATGTGGGCTTTTGTTCTTTTTACGATCAAGGACTAATCAGCAACGCGTGTTAGGCACTGACTTATCCCTACTTAGGCTTCTGGATAAAAGTCCCCAGACTCGGATTGTAATGTCTTCTTCAATCAGTGAAAGACTAAATCGGCAAAGCGTGTTAGGCGTAGGCTTATCTCTATTTAGGAGTCGAGATAAGGTTCCCCATGCCTGTGAAGCACGGATTTTAGGAGTTATAATGTTGAAAGATTATGTCTTCTCTTGGGGCAAAGACGAACCCGATGTGGGAGAGGAAAAATTTTATATTCTATCTCCCAAAGCTGAAGAATTTTTTTTTATATTCTATCTCCAGTTGCCTACGGAAACTCAAAGTGGGATCTCCACTTCCAGAATCCGGGAAGATAAAACTAAGAGTGAGATCTTTGCTCCGAGAATCAAAAATATTCAGATAATCCTAATTGTCGGAAGGTTTAATTACCGAACTAAAGGTGGGTTTCTCATTTGTTGAGAGTGAATTGTGGTTTTGACTCTAACTGTAGGAAGGTTTAACCAAATGGGAGGCTTGAGATGACCCTAACTGTAGGAAGGTTTGATCTCTCGATTTGAAAGTGGACCTCTCGTTCATAAAAGAAATCGAGAGGAGATTTTGGTTGTGGTTATGGTCCTAACTATAGGAAGGTTTGACCAAATGAACAGTGTGAGTGGGAGTACAAATTACAGTGGGAGTGTTGATTCGTATAAATTACTCAAAGGGAGTTCCTGGTGTTAAGTGACAAATACTTAACACGGAGGGGGTTTGACAATAGTCAATGATCAGGAGATTAAAATTCCGAGTACTATGTCCGGACTCTAACAATGGGAGTGTTGAGTGCACAGACATAGCAGAAGTTTGAGTATGAGTTTCTTATTCATCACCTTCTCCTAGTGATCGGGTTATCCCTAAGAATACACTATATAAAATTCTTACGGGAACTTCCTGTTATATGAATTATCTACCCCCAGTTTCCTTCGCGAAACTGGATCTAACATTGTACTCAGTTGCATGACCGAGTTATCCTTAAGAATATTATGTATAAAAATTCTCCAGGAACTTCCCGTCAAAGATAGGAAACAGTTTAGATTCATATACCTATTAGAGTATTGGGGAGCAGTTTAACCTCATATACCGGTTAGAGGATTGAGAAGCAGTTTATACTCGTATACTCTTCGGAGTGTAGGAAAGAGCAGTTTATACTCTTATACCTGTCGGAGTCTGTAGGGAGAAGTTTAACCTCATATACCTGTTGGAGGATTGAGAAACGGTTTATACTCGTATACTCTTTGGAGTTTCGGAAGGAGCAGTTTATGCTCTTATACTTATCAGAGTCTTCATTCAGCTTAATTTAGCGTTATGACACCGGCTTCAACCAAGGTTTGGATGCTATTCTTGAGAGTGAAGCAAGCCTTGGTAGGATGAAGGATCCTCTTGTGATACACACAGTACTTCAGATCCGTAGTATTATCAGCTTCCTCCTGATCTGTGATAGGTGGTAGCTTGATCTTGTTATTCTCAAGGAGGGATTCGAAAATAGCTGGAACGTCTTCGTTCTTAACCCTAACCCTAACCCTAACCCTATTCTTCTCCGATACACCAACACTGTCTCGGAATTCTGGGGCAGTTCATACTATCTTTGGTATTTTAGCTTTATCTCTTTCATACGATCTCAGAATGAGTTGATCCAAGATATGTTAGAAATCTAACAAGGAGATCTACAACTTTCATGTTTTGATCTTCTTTATATTCAAAGCGAGATAGTCTCTACTAAGGCCGAGACACTTAGAGTGTCTCCGCTAAGGCCCGGGGCATTGTTTCGTGCGTCCCGTCCGTTTCCGTCGTATATTCGTCGTCCGAACTTGGAATTGCACAATTCAAAGTGCGAAGGAAAGCCAACGAGAAGATCTACAAACTCTCATGGTTGAATCATATGTGGAGTAGATGGGACACGAGGGGCGCTTCATTTTTCGTAAGCGAAGCGTAGCTCTCGATCAGTTATTCTGCAGTTCCGTTGCTTCACACGGTTCGTCGACTTACTTCATGCGTTTATCGACATCAATTAAGCTTATATGACCCGGATAGTGACGTTCATCGCATTCTCTCTGTCTCAAGCCGCATGCGGGAATTCGTGGGCAATTTTTAACGCCTACAAAAATATCATCCAAATGAGCTAACTGCTTGGACTCGGGCGAAGTTATGCAATTACACTCCTAGATCTGCTATAAATGGGTGCACTGCCTACTGCATGAGGGTAATCAATCTTTTGCAACCTAACACACTACATTCAATACTTTTCTCCTTCAATTAATATTAATACTGACTTAATCGTCGGAGGAACCCCGAGAGAACCTAACCCCGATCCTCTTACATGTTTTTGTGTGCATGACCAAATCATCTGACCAATAATCAACTATCAAAGAAAATTGAGGAATCCTAAAACCCAAGATATCTCACATTAAATCCCCCTGTTTGATCTGACATCAACAAATATGAGTCATAAAACCCAGCATTCTTAGCAGAAATCTCCTTGCATCACATATGTTTAGTAATATTTTTCTTGTAAATTATTCTAGTTTATTTATACTTTTTCATTGTGCCTTAATATATATGTACAGCATACGCTTCATCAATTATTAGAAAATATTAACTCTCTATACCTATATATTTGTGTTTTTTTAATGTATGTATATTATCATTTTATAGATAAATAATGCTTTTTTGTATCTTGACTAGCGCAGCTCTTTAAAAGTACTACAAAGAGGAAATTCGTACTCAGAAAGAAGGGCGACATGGTTATAAACTTCTTATTAGCTATTTTAGCAAACTTATTAATTATTAGATAAATTATAAAAATTCCTCGTCACTTATGTACTGTTTTTAGCAAGTCATACATTTATTAAATCTAAATGAAAGTTTTCTTATTTTTAGCAGATAATACATTTAAATCTAAGCCACTAGTAGAAAATAGGGTATCGGCGACGGATATCGAATCCATCGTCAATACAAACATTAGCAACGGGAAATGACACGTCGCCAATGTTCTACATTGGAGACGGAACACGTCCATCGCCAATGTTTTCCCGTCGCCAATACGTATTGACGACGACATCAACACGTCGCCAATATTGATGCCGTCGCCAATACGTATTGACGACGACACAGAACCGTCACCAATGCATACACCAAACTAATTATTCAATCATATTCGATTCGGTAGTTCATTTAACGTTAAATAAATAGTTTTTAGAATTCGAGTTTGCTAAAGATTGGAATTTGAGCAGATGTATATTCAGTTTGTTTGTATATTAAATATTCGTTTAAAATTGATCACGTGTTATTATTTGTATTATTGCATATATGATGCCGTATTTTAATCATTTACCTTTTCAACTTAAGTTTTATATACCAATTTTAAGACTTAAATAAACTTAAATTTGTTTTCTAATTAAATATTGATTTAAATATATACACATCATATAGTATAAAGGAATAATTTTTATTTATGAATTTTAATACTACTTGAAAATTAAATTCTTTGGCAGAATAAATATACTTTGATATTCGATAAGTATTCGTGAGTTTTTGGTTTCAACTTTGATTAATTTAGAGAAAATGATGAGAAAAGTGAAGATGATGAGAAAATGGTGAGAGGCCAATGAAGAGATCATTTTTAGTTATACGTGTTACGAATATGAAATCATATTAATCTTGCTAATGATATACCAAAATTTATCATAGCTCTTTTCAATTAATTAGGAAGTCTATGTTATTTTTAAAATTTATTATCTTTTATTATTTATGCTAGTAGATTCGACGACCTCCACTACTCCTAATTAGCTTCATTTATGGATGAACTTGACCCTGTAAATATCATTAATAAATATGAGAAGAGCTTAATGACATTTAATCACTAAAGAAATAGATAAAAATAGTTTGGATAAAGTTCTCTTAGAGTTTTATATGGTTAAGAGGAGAAAAGCTGTCGAGATTGAGCTATAGCGTAGATGATATCTGTTGGAGGAATTTTTTTTAATGAATTTGCGTTTTCACGTTTTAACGGGTCAACTAGGTCCAAACGGGTTAATTTTTTATAATTAAAAGTCAAGGAAAACTAGTAATAATAGTTAGATTTAAAAGAATATTTCTTTAAATATAAATGGTGTTAAACAGGGGACCTAATAGTAAATATTTTGATGATTTGAGGGGTATAATAGAAATTCCCATGATTTGAGTGAGTAATTTTGAAATATTGATGATTTGAGGGACTAATTTGGAAATATTGAAAATTTGAGGAACTAATATCGAAATAATCCAATCATTAACTTTGAACTCACGAATGTAAAAGAAAAATTGGAAAGAATAGTTAGATTTCAAGGTTGCAATAGCAATTTCTATGAGATTTTGGGAACTAATTTGAAAATATAAAGCTTTGAGGGGCTAAAATTAAAATATCCTAGACATAAATATCTCAACCAAACCCTAATCCAAACCCTCATTCTCTTTTCAGCCGTCGTTCCTCTCCCTCTTCCTGGCCCTCAATTCTGAAAACCTGTCTCCCGCCCTAGCGACCCCTGACCGCCGCTTGTGAGACCAGCTAACAAGCCGCCCCGAGCCGACCCACCCTCACCCGCACCGAACCCGCTCGGACAACCTGCTGCACGGCCGCCCTCGGACTGGCATGCCACCCTCCCGACCGACACAGCCGCTCCTAGCTACCTCCGCCCGCACGACGCCCCTCCTGCCTGCATGCTGCCCTCCGCCAGCTCAACACCGCCCACCCTAACTCTCGCGCTTAGGAGATGGTGTCTTCCCTCCTTTAGAGAGGTATTTTGCAAAAATTTGAATATTTTTAAAATTTTTTAATTATTTGTTATTTTACGTTATTATCTTTTGAATATTGTAGAATCCTTTTTACCCTAAACTGATTTTACGCCTAATTACAACACGAAATCTGTTAAAACCTTATCGAAACCTAACCCATAAAAAGAAATGTGGTAATAAATCTAACTTATACCTTAATAATAGTAATTACGCCCAAAATAATATCTTCTTATTATTTTAGGCATATACCTAACCCCTAATATTGATTAAATCAAGAGATTTATTATATATATATAACCTATATAATACTATTTATATATATAATATATATATACTATCACTATACTAATATATAATATAATATAGCTATAGTATATATATACTAATATACGATATATACGATATATATATAGATATATACATATATAATACATATATACTACATAATTATAGTAATATATACTATATAAGTAATATATACGGGTATGATACAGGGGGCGGACCACCACCCACACACCCCCCACCCACCACACAAATACTATATACTTACTATAACTACTATAATATACAGCCATCAGTATACTCACTCATACACTAAGACATACTATATAATTAGTAGTGTGATATATAACATAATAATGTGTTATATATTAATTTTAGGTGAATAACAAGTTAATGTCAGTCGTAGATCCCCATCCAATAATTACTACCAATTGTTTAGACTTATAATATAAATGGACAATTCCACTTTGGGTATGAAATTTAAATTTATACCGAAAAGGATCGCTTAATTTATATTATAAGTAGAAAGAATTGGAAAGTAACTATTGGATCTGTCCAGTTCAGACGGGTTAGGAATATAGTAGTGTATACATCTAACTTGGTATACTTTGTGCATTTTTGTTTCTAGCAAATTTCGGTCGCACGTACTTGTTGTTCTCTGAGTACAATAAGCGTATGTTGTTATGTGTATCAGCCTATTACTTGCCTATTTTGGTCCATTACCGATACACATAATAATATCCACACAGTGTACTTGGAGAACAGCGGGTAGGTACAGTCAAAATTTTCTAGAAATGAAAATACACATAGTATTCAAAGTTAGGTGTAAGAACTACTATATTCTTAATGGGATAGAAGCCTTCCTATGACAGCCGAGAGTGTTGGTTTAAATCAGGATTACTTATCATAGAGTGTTAGCTTTTATTTGGTACAACAATGGACATCATAGAGGAGTAGTTTTATTCGCTTGATTATTTGTTCAATCAACTAAAATAAAGACTATTAAACTTAAGACGATTTATGAGATATTATATTAATTAATAAGTTTACCTATTATACAGATGAGAGAAGTTCCTGATAAGTCGTGGATTAATATTCCTATGTTGAAAAGAAGAGCGAAAGGTGATACTCAATATCGAGACGGATGGGAAGCATTCCTTGAGTATGCATATGCTAATTCAAGGAAGATAGAGAACTATTTATTGTGTTGTCCATGTAGTAAGTGCAGGAATAGAGGTCTGGTGGATAGAGATGCTATACGAAGACACCTAGAAAGATGGGGATTTGATAAAAATTATAAATATTAGAGTTTTCACAGAGAAGATGAAGATATTAAATTAGATGATAGAAATATAGATGATACGCAAGCAATGTTCAGAAATCAACACATCAGTTTTAGTTCGAGACTTCAACAACGGTCAGACGATAGATGTAGCGTCGGAAGAATTTAAGCTATTCAACAAAATACTGAATAGACTAAAAATTGAAGAAGTCAAGAATTGAAGCCAATTGCAAGGCCTTTTTACAACGACTGAAGGTTGGACCTATCAGTAGGCGTCAAAAACTACCTATAGGTTCTCACACATAGCTCGAGACAGAGAGAAGATGATGAGCATTATTATCTTATTCAAGGAGGATTATTTGATGCCGACAAGCATATGAAGCGAGTCGATGAAGCGTATGAATCAACAGGACAACAGAATAACAAAGAAACGATCCGATCGGGAGTTACGTATCATTCATGAAAGGCAAAGCGTCACTCGTGTCTCGTCCATTCCACATATGATTCACTAATGGGAGGTTGTAGGTCTATTCTTCGGCTTTCCAATGCACTTTGAATCGCGTCATTCCGAGATCGGACAGGAGAATTATAGTGAAGATAGTCAAGACGCGTAAAACGACGTCTTGATCGAAAACTGAGACACAACAAGTGTCTCGGTCAGCCGAGACACAAACTGTGTCTTGGTTGGCCGAGACACAAAAAGTATCTTAGGCCCCGAAATCGCTGCTTTTTGTTGTTTTTCACCGTTAACTGCCTAGATTTTGGTATATTCTGATCCAAAGTCTCTTCAACTGATTTGAAGCTATCTTGGAACGTGGTTAAGATATTATAACTGAAGAAAAGAGAGAATCGGTCGTTCTTATCCGAAAATTAAGCTTCTGAAGCTATAAATACAGTCGTAAGGCCTTTATTCACACGGATCTGGAATTCTCGAGGCTCGGCGAAGCCCTGTCGAACTGAAGAGTGAGGAGCATGAATTTCAGAGAGGAGAAAGAAATCTCGGTGAGCTATTCAGCATAAAGGGGAAGAGTTCGAGAGATCTGCATCCGTTCATCCATTTTTCTTGAGATCGCACCTAGTTGTGATTCTCAAGAAGAGTGATTATCTTGCTTTGCCGAGATAGTTACTTCAATTTCTTGATTCCTTTGTGAGTCAACGAAATCTATATCTTGATCTGATCGCTCGGTGGTCCACAGATAAACCTCGGCATAGGCAAAGATCCTATGCAAACGGCGGGTGATAAATATCCGTTGTGTGTGTTTTAAGAGAGTTATAATCTTTTGTTTTCATTTTTATTAAGTTTATTGTAACGAGTAAAGTTGTAATGAGTCCACTAATGAAAGAACCAACTTTCCACCAAAACAAATGTATGAGTATAAACTGTGTTCACGTCGGTCAACGAGTTATAATGAAGGTCGATGCCGATCAACGCATCGATAATTTTGCTAAAATAAGGTTTAGGATAATTTTTAATGCCAAATTAACCGTGGGGAGCTCAATCGCGATTCAGATACAAACTCCCAATGAAGATGATCAGTTCAACATCGATTCAACGATATGAGCTAATTCAGATATCAACACGCCAGTCTCAATTCAAGATTTCAACAACGGTTAGATAATATACGCAACACTGAAAGAATTTTAGTTATTTGACAAAATACTGAATAGACTAAAAACTGAAGAAGTCGACAAATTGAAGGTTGGGCGTATCATATCCAAAGTATTTCAGGCTCCTCTATAAAAGAATGAGACTAAAACACTTTGGAGGGGATATATGTAGGCGTTAAAAGTTACCTATAGGTTTTCGCACACAACTCAAAATGAAGAGAAGCTGATGAATGCTATTATCTGAGTCAAAAGAGGATTAACCAATACCTAGAGAAGAAAAGCGAGTCGGCAAAGCATACAAGTTAAAGAAACGTTGAAACATGCGCAAAACGACTGAACAAGATCAAAATAAGACATAGTCGTTTAGAAATTGCATCAAAGTGACCCGCACTCGTGCGGGTCACCTTAATGTGACCCTCACACCCGCGGGTCACCTTAATGTGGCCCGCACTCGTGCAGGTCACCTTAATGTGACCCTCGCACTCATGGGTCACCTTAATGTGACCCTCACACCCGCGGGACACATTGAACTGACTCGCACCCCGGTTCCTGAAAATGCATATTTCGATGTTTTCTCAACATTTGTTCGTTCCAGAGCCTCCCAACTACTTGGATATTTTCCCTAAACGTAGTTAGGATGTTATTAACTGAAGATGAGGCCAAATCACTTGTTCTTATCTAAAAACACCGCAACTGAAGCCTATAAATACAAGCCTAGGGTCCTATATACGCAGGGGATCTGAAATTTAGGTGAGGTGTTATCTCTGTGAAGAGTGATCCACAAATTTTAGAGAGGCTAACAAAATCTTGGCGAACTCCAACATAAAGAGGATGCTATTCGAAGGATCTGAGGTCTGTTTCATCATTCCTTAAGATCAGACTTTATTTTGATCTCGAGAAGAGTAGTAATCTCACTTCGTTAAGATTATTTACTTCTGCAATTGTTTCCTTTGTAAGGTAAGAGCATTAAACTTTCATTCTGTCAACCGAATCTGATCTGTGGCGATCCACAGATAAAAGTATCCCCAACACATGTAAAGATCCCACGCAAGCAGAGGGTGATAAACGTCATCTGCGTGTGTTTCTAGAGAGTTATATTTTTCTTATTTTTATTATGTAAGAAAATATTATAAAAAGACTAATTTTACTTTGAATCTGTAATCGATAAACCTGTAATGGATTCAACAATAAAAACAACTTTCGACGCGAACATCCGCAGCCTATATACGCAGATATTATAGCATTGGCATTTGATGAGCATGCAGCTGCTAGTGGTGGAGAGGTATATATGTCATATCATATATGTATTTATTATGAGTATTTTGGAATATATTCTCATATTAATTTACATTCTTTTCAGGCTAGAGGAGGTACCACCATAGGAAGCAGCAGTACGGTACGATATTCTGATACAGCCACCAGCGACAATAGGGATCACGACGATAGGGACCACGGCTATGACGAGTGAGTGGTGAGTTAGACTTTTTTATTATTTTTGTGGACTTTTGATTGTGTTGAACATATTATGAGTGTTGAACATATTATGATCTCTGGATTATATATATATATGTGAATCGATGAATGATGAATGTTTAATATTGTTGGATATTGTTGGATATTGTTGGATGTGAATCGATAAATGTAAATATTGTTGGATGTGAATCGATGAATGTGAACGTGAATATTGTTGGATGTGATCGATGAATGTGAATGTGAATATTGTTGGATATGAATTGATGAATGTAAATGTGAATATTGTTGGATGTGAATCAATGAAAGTGAACGTGAATATTGTTGGATGTGAATCGATAAATGTGAATATTGTTGAATATATTATGAATATTGATAGCAACAGGTATACATTCCCGATTGGGGGCTCAAAAAGCAACGAGTTTTTTTTGGATTACAAACATTAGAGACGAAAATGATCGTCGCCAATGAACATTGGCGACAGAACTTTCCATCGCCAATGTACATACATTGGCAAAGGCAAGAGTCGTCGCTAATGCGCATTGATGACGAGACTACATCTGTCGCCAATGAACATTGGTGATGGGACTACGCTCGTCGACAATGTTCATTAGCGACGGGATCATTTCCGCCGCTAATGAACATTGGCGACGGAATTACGTCCGTCGCCAATGAACATTAGCGACAGACATAAATCTCTCGCTAATAAACATTGGCGACGGGCCTAAATCCATCACCAATGTTCATTGGCAAAGGATCCCATCGCCAATAAACATTGGCGATGGAATTACGTCTGTCGCCAATGAACATTAGCGACGGACATAAATCCGTTGCTAATAAACATTGGCGACGCGCCTAAATCTGTCACCAATGTTCATTAGCAACGGATCCCGTCGCCAATGAACATTGGCGACGGAATTACGTCTGTCACCAATGAACATTGGCAACGGACATAAATCTCCATCACCAATGTTCATTGGCAATGGAACTACGTTCGTCGCTAATGTTCATTGGCGACGGATTAAATCTCGTCGCCAACTATGTCCGTCGCCAATGTTCATTGGCGACAGATTAATTCTCGTCACCAATGTTTTTCGTCGCCAATACATATCCGTCGCCAATGAACATTGGTGACGGATATCCCCGTCGCCAATGTTTATTGGCGACAGACTGTTCCCCGTCGCGAAAGTGTATTGGTGACGGATTTTACTGCATTGGCGACGGATTTCCCCGTCGCCAATGCTCTGTTTTCTACTAGTGAAGTGAAAGTTTTCTTATGCATGTTGTTAAAAACATGTATAGAGTTTTGTGATATTACGTACATACAAACAAAATTCTATATCGTAAATCGCATGTAATTCTCTTCTCTATACGTTCAATAACACTTATCATTCCTCAATTCATATTATAAGAACATATATGCACTCAACTCATGCTAGCACTTAACTTTACTAAATTCATAAGAGAGAGCATGATTTCTGTAAATTTAGGTGATAAGTGCTATCAAAATAGTTAATGATAGTAAATGCTATAGGGGTTATACATAATTTACTCAAATAATTTATAATAATATATATATGAAAGGCTTTATTGAAAAGTATGCTAGACTTTTTTATTTTTAATACGTATGCATTGGTTTTATCTAAAATAAAGCATGCATAAAGGATGTTTTTGTTATGTATCCTTGTCATGGCTTTGGAGAAACTCATAATGTGCGTGTACCATGTATCCAGTATTAACAAAAGATATAATTATTTTTTGTTAGTTGCATAGGATATGCATGTATATATACGTACTAAAGGTAAAGATCGATGGTCATCGACCTAATTAATGCTGAGGCCGGAGGTGTCGACATTGACACCTCGCTCTCCCTCTATTAATTGTGCATGCATGAAAGATGCAATATATTGTAAAAATATCCTTTTATTATTTTCCGTTCGCTTTATTTTCCCTCCCTTTTTCTGGGTTTTCCTTATGTCGAAACATATTCTTTAGAAATTCCGAAGGAGAAATGTTCTGAAAGCAGTACGCACCATAGGAAATTATTGAATCCCCTGCACTAAAGTTGTGAAACTCGCGTTTTTTTGCTTAGCCTTGAAGTTTTAAAACAGACTAGTATTATGCCCGTGCGTTGATGCGGTATTATTTACTGAGGTCTATCTGTCGCCAAATCGATAATATAATTTTTATATATAATGATTTATAAAAGTTTTAATGATAAATATTTTTTACTATTATTTACAGAGTGAATCTCCAAACCAGTTAACAAAAAATATATTGTTTAGTAAGTTTTATCAATTCTCTACAATAGAATCAGAAAAGATTAACATATTTGTGCAATGTCTAATAAAGCTTAGGATCATCATTTGCAAGAATTAAAAAAATGAATATGTTTTCAAGGTTTTAAACAATTTACTTCAGCTTGAACAGTGAATAAAGAGAGAGAGAAATTCCTACAGCATATAGAGTATGAGCAAGGCTAAAAACTTACACTGTATTGTAAACAAAGGTTGCGGAAAAATTGAGCTCACTGTGAACAGTGGATTTATGGCAGAAAATAACACTGTAGCATAAAGAGGAGAGCTTTGTCGTGTAGCGTGAACAGTGATTTTAAGTTAGAAGCAGGTAGCGATTCGTTTGTAATGGAGTAGGCTTTCCGCGTTTCATATACAGCTTCCATGTTTTAGTGACAAGTCAATTGATGTTGTACCAAATTAGGCTTTTTTCAAACCCCAAGTATAGTAAAGAAAAGGGAAATTGCATGTGGTGAATAGAAAGAATCCCTTTAGCTATTGAAACTCATGGTAGAAACCGCTAGTTTTTTTTTCAATGAAAAATGCTTTTATTCATTTACCAAAATATATGGAACTTTTGTACATCACTGTCTCAAAATTGAGAAAACTAAGCTTCTAACAGAAAGCTATCGAAATTACAAAGATATTATCCAATCCCTATATTCATCTAAGATAGAGCTATTTAGGTATATTGTTAAGATATCAATTTTGATATCCTTAACCAATTGAACAGCACCTTTAACTCCTTGCTGAAAAAATCTACTATTTCTTTCTATCCACAATCTGTACATAGTAGCCGCAAGAGCCATCCTCCTAACATTTGTTTTGAATCCATTCCCTCTTTGTCTGGTGTTAAACCAATTCATAAGTAATTCTCATTCACAAGATTGCCAATTCATTTTGAGCCAGTCCATGATGGCTAACCACACCTCTCTTGAATATGGACAATCAAAGAACAAATGGTTTCTAGTTTCAGAAGCTGCACCTGCACACAGTAGGCATGCATTTGCATTTATGGTTCCTCTTCTCATTAATCTGTCCTGTGTAAGTAATCTGTTCTGCACCGCAAGCCACAGCACAAATGAGTGCTTTGGATAATTCAGCTTCCCCCAAATTGTGTTGTACCAAGGAGCAATATGTAAAACACGGGAAAAAGCAGAGTAAACTGCAGATAACTGCAATTTAGAGTTCTTATAGCAAGCACTGAGAATTTGTATCAAGTTGTCAATCCCACCAGTAACAGTTGAAGCTTTATCCCTGCACTTAATTAGCTGCCTCCACATCCAAGAATTCTCTTTTTTTAGCCTTTACATGCTAGTAATGGAGATTTAATAATTTTTTAATATTTTTAGAAATTATTCTACCTACAAAATGGCTTAATAGTTGTTCATTACGTTAGAATTTGTTGAATCTAAGATGCAAGCCTTGGGAAGGGGTGCTACTGTTTTTCGCCAAAAACACAGAGTATGCAGCGGAATATATAAAATAAAAGCAATAAACAATATAAAGCAATATAAACAAACACCAAGAGCAATCAACGAGAAACACATGAGATTTTATACTATTTCATAAAACAATTCTACGTTCACTCTTCCTTCTCCCAAATGTGTTTTCTTACTTTACGAAGATTTACTTGAATCACAAACCAGATTTAGTAGGTTTATAAGATGGCACACTAAAATCTACATGAAACTAATCGTCTTAACTAACAACCACATTTAGTAACTCCTAGCCCCAAATAAACCATGTTAGATTTGAGATGCAAGTCTAGAGGGGGGGTTGAAATAGGGTTACTAATGTTTTTCATTAAAAATATAGAATATGTAGCGGAAAAGATAAAATAAAAGTGATCAATGATAATGAACTACAAAATAATAACCAACAAGAACGCACAAGATTTTTTAGTACTTCGGATAACAATCTTATGTCCACTCTTCCTTCTCACAAAAGTTCTCGTTATGCCAAGACTTCTTCTGAATCATAAACTTGATTCAATAGGCTTATAAGATTGCACTTGGAATTTACCCAAAACTAATCGTCTAACCTAACTCTCCCCAATGAGTAACATCTAGCTCTAGCTAATACCAACCCTCAGTTCCAATAGGTTTGAGTACGCCATAAAAACAAGTTTGAAACAAAATTAAACAACTGAAGTTAAAGCTCAGAAAATATGAAAGATCATACAACCCTTTTGATAAACAAACTGTCCTCCAATGAATCTAAGTTTAGCATGATGACGAACGGTGTAGATGATGAATCCAAGAGCAACTCTCCTCACTGAAACAATCTGGAGATGTTTTTTTGTGTGATGAGAGAGAATTCGTCGATGTTCTGAGGGTCAAAACCTTCAATGAAATCTTTTCTAAATTCCAAATCCTAGAACTCTTTCTTCTCTCTATCTCTTTTAATGATATATAACCCTTAATAGGTCAAGAAAGAAATATCCTAAATATGGTAGAGTTTTTAGATTAAAAGGAATGACAAATGACTAAGATTAAAACTTAAAATATGCAAACAAGTGACTTTATCATCGATGGTGGCTCTCGACTATCGATAGTGGCAAGGCCTCATTGATGGGTCCATGTATACTATCGATGATCTGAAAACCTCTATCTGAAAAATCATCAATTTGTCTATGTAGCTATCAATGAGCTCATCTACCATCAACGAGTCATTGTTGATCATCAATACTATGGAGGCTAAAATTAGCTTTTGAGTTGATTTTCGCTTCATTTCACCTCGTACACTTCTTATACAGTTATTCATCTACACTATATCATCTCAAATAATTATTAGTACCAAATGGGAATTTACTATTACTCAAACAAGAAATACTATACAGATTTGAGTCCTAACAATTTTCCCCTTTTGATAATAATGAACTTAAAATTCTGAAATACATGCATTTTGAGGTATATGAACAACAACAATAAGGTATATATATATATATATATATATATATATATATATATATATATATATATATATATATAAGCACAAATACACTTTCATGCAAAAATAAATGACATGTAAAGCTCCTCTTATATTCATGCATTCATGAAAAATATAAACAAGCACAGGTATCGAAAAAACTACCCCAAAAATAATGCATCGGTTTCTACAAAAAACTTCAAAAAAAAAAGAACATGAAACCACTTAGAAAAAACTCTACATATTCAAAGATAATCAAAATTTTAAAATTTACACCAAATTCTCCCCCTTTTGTTATTGGCAAAAGTAAAAAAGCACACCAACTGATATATTTAGATAAAAATCATCCGAAAAGGTGTATAGGAGAGAAAGCATACCAGTTCACTTGAACTTTTATAGAAAAATAGTAAAAGAGATCAAATTTAATAACAAAATACATGAAGCTTTAGTCTCCTTCGGAGGAGGGCCTGTCTGAATAGTCCAACCTAAGGGCGAGACTCTCCTTTGGTGGGTCGGCCATGGGTGGAGCTTTAGTATCTTTAGAGACTTTACGGACCTGGCGCATAGCCTTGGTGCTAAGGGACCCGGAGGAGAGAAACTCCTCATACTTGGCTTGGTCAAACTTCATGTACGATTAGAGTTTCAACAGTAGTCCCAACTAGTTGGGTGTCGGTTTGCGCCACCACTTCTTCATTGGTGAAAGTGCACGTCCCCAACAGAGTTACCATTTTTTGTATGTGCGAGAAATTGTAAGAAAATTAAGAATTGAATCTGTATTATTCTCTCTAACCGACTTAGAAAAAGAATGATTACAACCCTCTCAATATAACTTCTCTCTAACTGACTTAAAAAAAGAAACCATGATTCTCTTTATTGGTTTCCTGATTTACAAAAGAGGAAAGGATGAAACCATCCCTTTGTTTAAAACTAGATTCTTTCTTTGTGGCGATGAGAGTTTGAATCTTATATCTCGTTGACGATTCGAACACTTCAACTTTGTGGGACGTCGGTCCTCTCCCCTCGACTTGACGTCTTGAAAGAACTTACAATGCAAGTTTATAACTCTAACTGAGTTTTGAGAACTCTCTATAAGAGAGCTAAGAACTTGCAAGACAAGTTCGGAACTCTACACGAGTTTGGGGGAACTTGTTTGAACAAGTTGGAAACTCTCTGTAAGAGAGTTAAGAACTCTAGGCGAGTTTGAAGGAAACTTGTTTGAACAAGTTAAAAACTCTCTGTAATAGAGTTAAGAACTCTAGTCGAGTTTGAATCCCCAAGAAGGGTTGATTTTAGAGAGGAGATGAACCTCCAAGAGAACTAACCGAAATGGGTTTAAAGAGCAAGCCAAGAGCTCCAAGAATACTCCAAGAAGACTCTCCAAGAAGCCCATCTCCTTCTATTTTTTAAAAACTCTCCTTCTAGAAACATGACTTTTAGCGACGGACAAATCCGTCGCTAAAAGTCGTAAATCCGTCGCTAAAGATTTTAGCAACGGAAAAAATAAAATTCCGTCGCCAAAATACCGTCCGTACTTTGAGGGTAGCTAAAATCGCTTTTAGCGACGGATTTTCCGTCGCTAAAAGCCAGCGACGGAAAATTAGCAACGGAAAATCCGTCGTTCTATTTTTTAAAAAAAAAAAATTTCGTCGCTAAAAATAACATTAGCGACGGATTTTCCGTCGCTATAGACCCCTTTAGCGACGGAAAATCTTTAGCGACGGAAAATCCGTCGCTAAATATTTCTAATATTTTTTAAAAAATATTTTAAAAATTAAAAAAACCTATACAATAATATAATAAATTTAAAACCCTATTCAATCAGCAGTATAATATTCATTCTCATGCATATATAACACATATATTTTAATAAAAACATCTCAAGATAATTAAAATTATTTATACAACACACACCATGATAAATATTGTTTATACAGCACACGCTCATTGTTTTTCAAAGGTAAAAAAACGAATCAGTCATCTTGATCATCATCATCCTCATCACCAGCTCCATCTTGTCTAGAAGTCCAGGCCTGCAAATATAAATCAAATGTTGACAACATGGCATGACATGTAAGTATAATAATAAGAGAGTATCATGACATATTCTTATGTATTATATGTTTCAGAGAGAGTATCATGGCATATTCTTATTTATTATACGCACGCACGTATTCTTATATAATAATAAGAATTCTTCTCTCTTTTTCTTTTCTTTTGGCCCCCCTTTTTCTCCTCTCTTCTTTGCTGAAGATCCAACCATATATATAGGGCAATCAGGGGGTAAGGGCAATCAGGGGGTAAGGCACCCCTTAATAGGCCCTTAACTGTGCTCATACCTTGACAGGACAGTTTTGAAAATAGTTTCTGAGTCAAAAACGCAAGGGTCGTTTTCTGGAGAAAAAGACGTGGGGTGAACCCTGCGTCTGGGAACTAGAAGTGCAGGGTGACCCCTGTATTTTGGATCTGGAACACATAGCGACCCCTGCATTTGGCATCTGGAACGTGGGACGAACCCTGCGTTTGAGATCTAGAACGCATGACGACCTCTGCATTTGAGCTTGGCAACACGGGGTGAACCCTGCGTTTTGCCTTGGAAGTGCAGGATGAACTCTGCGTTTGAGCTTCTGGGACGTGGAAGAGGGCTTCCGCGTTTGGATTTGTAGAGATCGTCGATTGTTATCGGAGTAAAAATCATTGATGACATAGTTGACCATCGAAGTTGACCATCGATGATTAATGCCTACCAACGATGATAGAAGGGCCGAAATCAACTTTTTAGTTGATTTTCGCATTGTCTCACCTCATAAACTTCTTAGACTTGCATTTACCCGATACATCATCTCAAACTAATATTATCACCAAATAAGAGTTTTATGAGAAGATCATAAAACTCAGCATTCTTGGTAGAAATCTCGTTACCTCACATAAGTTTACTAATATTTTTCTTTGTTAATTATTCCAATTTATTTGTACTTTTCATTGTACCTTAATATCTACAGCATACGCTTCGTTTATTAGAAAATATCAACTCTATGTACCTATTTATTTGTGTTCTCTTTTATGTATGTAGATTCTCATTCTTTAGATGAATAATACTTTACTTGATTCTAGGTTACACAAGCTCTAGCATCTTGACTAGAGCTCTTTAAAACTACTACAAAGAGGAAATTATAGGTCTACCATGATTTCTTCCTGGTTTCCTTCAAGTTATTCACTTTTTTTTTCAATTCTCACATCTCTTTAGTAATTTTGTGCTATATTCTTCAATGATGTTTTTGTCTACTTTGTTTGATACCTTTATCATCCAACGGAGAAAAAGAACTCTATATATCCTCACAAAAAGATGTTCAGGTAGAGGTGGTCAAGAAATTTTGTTTCTAGAACAAAATTATCTAAAAACAACATAAATAATATGCTATAGCATGAATTTAGTTGATGCAAACAATGCACACACATATACACATACATAAGTACATACGTACGTACGTACATACATATGTGTGTAGACTATTAAGAATGGAAAGTAATAAATAAAAACAATCATATCATAAGAGACTTGGAAATGGAGGATGATACTTAATTAGATTTTGTTTCAGTTGCATTCTATATGTTCTTTTATTCCAAGGCACTTTTTTCATTTGTTTATATTTGTAATTTTTGGTTAGGAAAATTTTTTAATTTGTAATTTTTGAAGATTAAAGGGCTTTAGTTCACAAAGAAAAGCATATATATGCACATAGGTGCATACATAGGTTCTTCATCAATAAGTCATACTATACAGCTGAGACAGAGAGACAAATCACTTTTTTTTTTTTCTTTTTTTTCTTTTTTTTCTTTTTTTTTTTTTTTGATATGGTCTGAAGATGTTGAATTTGAATTGAAACTAGTATTTGTTCTCTTTTAATCTTGGAGATTCTGCACATCATAAGACCACATAAATCTCTCTTTCTTTTTCTTTCTGTGTAGAATGAGTACTAATTAAAAGACCAATTCGAGAGAGAGAGAGAGAGACTAAAATCTCACTACACAAAAACCCAAGCAAATTAGGTCACAAAAATCAAGAAAATCAGTTAGAATAATATTTTACAACCTAAGACCAAAGCTACTCTTCACAGAGCAACATGAAAACAAGCATGCACTGAAAGAAAGAAAAGAAAGATGAAAAAAGGGGAGAAATGACAAGTAAAAGATGTACTCTTATTGAATTGAAATACCCAAAAAGCACCCCAACAACACCCCCCATGCAACCGACCCCTACACTGTAGAGGGAGAGGGAGTGTGGCCGGAGGTGTGGCAGAGGGTGTGCTCGTAGTGTTTTTCAGTTGGTTTAGTATGTGCAGTTCACGTCTCAGGGGAATCTGGCTTTCCTCTGCTTTCACAAGTACCAATGCAGCCCTCCTCTGTTCTAATTGAGAAAGAACTAAGGAGAAAATAAAGCAAGCAATGAGAGAGAGGGAGGGGCCGTGTGTGTGTGGGTGGGTGGGTGGGTGGGGGGTGGGGCGGGGGGTTGCGGGAGGTGTTGTTCCTTTTATGGGTATTTCTTGTCAGAGGTTGTGGAATGGTGATTGTTTGCAGGGTACTACTGTAGGAAATGGAAGCCTGTGTGGGGAATGACAGATGAGTCAGTAAAGAAAGAACCAAGAATCGTACAACAATAAATCATATATACAGCGCAATATTTTTTTTTCCTTCAAATTCTAGGGTAAATTACAGTAAATCCCCAAATATTACTTTCATCATTTTGCAGTAAACACGCAATAACTTTCAAAAGTACAATAAACCCCCTAATAACTTTTGCAGAAAACCACCAGTATTTTTTGGATAAATTACACTAAACCCCCCAGTAACTTTCAAATAGCCTTTTTATGTTGTCTTTTGGTTCTGAGTCATGGAGGTTTTCTGCAAAGCACAAAAACTTATTAGGAGTTTTTTGCAATTCCAAAAGTTTTTGGGGGATTTAGTGTGATTTTGAAAGTTTTTGGGGATTTACTGCAAAATTCTAAAAGTTCTTAATTGGGTGGTTTAATGTAATATAGTTCAAATTCTATTTATCCTTGTTTAGAGCTTAAACCCATGATAGGGACCAATGCCACCATTCAATAATAATGGACCATATAGTGATGAAAATTTCGGGATAATCTATGTAATAAAATGTTCGTCAATTAATAAATTGCATGTCTTAGAGCATAGAACTACAACAATTAACCATCATCACTACTTCAGCATTTTAGTGCACATGAGGAGTTGTTTGACATGGACTTAGAGCAGCTCACGTTCGAGTCTTGCTGACCATAAGTTTCTTAAGCGAACTAAAAAAGATATAATTGCATGCATCCAGCTGTCGGCCATAAAAGGGTACTAAACCTATGAAGCATGCTAGAGCATAAAATTTAACCATTAATCTCCGTCATGACTTCAAAGCTGTAGTGTAATAACAATGGTATAGTAATAGGGAGAGCTTGACATAACATGACATCCATACGATCGAAGAAGTAACGTTAATTATTTGCCGGATACAATATTCTATACGATTTTTCTAAACTAAATAACTGCAGCGGCTCTAAGATTTATTGCAATCCAAACCTTAAATAGATCGATAAACTAATTAAGAACTTTTTTTTGAGAGAGAGGGGAGAGAATGTGGGGCTCCTATGCCCCACTGAAATGGTTGGGTGCTTGTTTGTTCTATGGAAGAGTGTTAAGAGGACTTGCACATGCACATGGCTCTAGTCCTTGGTGGTGCAAATTGTGGGGAGAGACGAGAGAGAAACTAGAAAGAGAAAGAGTCATCTCATCTCATCTATAGGCAAATAGAGAGAGTGGCATGAAGCAGCTTTATCTTTATGAGTTGGTCCTCTCTCTCTCTCTCTCTCTCTCTCTCTCTCTCTCTCTGCATTTTTGGCATGCTGAAATAGCTAGGGGAAAACAAAGACCCACAATACTCATCTTTATTAGATTCGCAAAGTCCATATTTGCTCTCTCTCTCTCTCTCTCTCTCTCTCTCTCTCTCTCTCTCTCTCTCTCTCTCTCTCTCGATCTTTCTCTCTCTTCACGTTGAATCACATGAGCTCAATCATGGACATGTACACATCACAACTAAGGTGGTCAGGAATCAGATTCGAAGTTACTTTTATGTGTTGTGCATGTTGGCTACACTATTATACTATATGCATGCTTAACGAGGAAGATCGCATTAATCCGGCCCCTTCATCTTCTTAATTAATTATTATAGACATCACTTGGAACTTTATACTTTGTGTTGTCACATGTGCTTACATTATAACCTAGGGTTAATTTGTTTGTGATTCTAGAATTTATACATAGTGTGGAATATATATATACACACACACATATGATTAGGAATTAGGTTTGTAGTATTTCTACTTCTGGCAAAGCCTGTGACAGGTTGTGGTCTGCTTTATGAGGAACCCTAAGCATTGAAATAGGCCAATCAATGTGTCCTTTGATGCACAATTTCATGGAAGCTCCTTTAATTCTTTATCTTTTGCGGCACTATGTGCGTCTAGATACATTGCTTGGTAGATAAAGTGTTGCTTGGGACCCTTACATACATGATGAGTGTAAATCATCGGGACTCAAAATTAGACGCCTACAAAATTGAACATCGATCGACTGTGAAGTGTCTCCCGGTTGGCAAAATAAAGATGGCAGGATGGTGAGATTAGAGTTTAAGAATTTTTTTTTTTTTTTTTGAAAAGTTTAAGAAATTGATTGTGATCCTTTATTAATTGTTATGGAACGGTGATCTAGTTGAACTTAGAGGACATACTTATGTAATCAGATTGATTATCAAACCTTATTAAATCAAGGTGCTTTTGTTACTACTGTACCGAAGATGGTGGGGTCTACACGAAAGTATTATATATATAATCTTTGTTATTATACTTTAACATGACACTCTTTTAGGGCAAGAAACCTAGACTTAGATGGTGGTATCAAATTTTTTTTAATCCAGTTAGAAATTCGATGGCTATTAATCTAACCTGAATTGTACTGTCACTACCCCCAAACCTCTAAAGTTGTGGTAAGAATTATGACTTTATACTCTTAACACAATTAAACCAAGTAGTTTCTCAAGCAAGTATTATCCAGGACAGAGAATATAAGGCTGAAAATATGATTTAAGTTGAAGCAGGATACTGAAAAGGATATAATGTCAATCAAACAAAGACGGGGTCACTCAAGTATAGAGACATCCAACAATTAAATGAAGAAGAGTATGATCAATTTCAATATGTACTTTTAGAGATGATTGAATGGAATTCCTATCTACGTACTGTTCCCAAGTAATCATAGAGATAATTTTTTCAATCGTTATCATGTGCTGGATTAGATAAATTAATCATGCATATGGTTGTCCCCTAATTTCTTTTGCATATATAGTTGAGCTGCAATATTAAATTAGCGATCTTATCAAAACCATCACCATACGAGTGGGCTAATCTACACTATGAAATCTCTATAAATAGATGAGTTGTAACCCTCTAACCATTTGTGAATGGTATAGATCACCCTTTTCTGTTAGGTGTTTTGATAGAATCTTTACTTACAGTGTTACATGCGAATTAATTTGTGTCTTAATTATATGCTCCAAATAGATTACCCACCTAGCAAGCAACTTGCAAGAGCTTTTATAACACGATATCATTGTTATGCATTCGTATTATATATTAACATTCATATCAATTACATAATCTTATATTGATCATAGAACATTTTAGAAGAAGATAAAAAAGGTTTGCTCCATAACGAGACTATGATTAATTATCTAGCTTAATTAACGTTTTCTCAAAGAACTTCCAATTAATTACTAGAGTCTACCATTTCTTGTGCATGTTATGCGTGCATACATAATTCAACCTTAAGGTACAAAATGATGAGAAGTTAGAGGGATGGATGGGTAAGTATGGTATTAAAAATAATAAGTGGTGGTAACAGGAGTAGCTATGGAGAATACGGGATGTATGGAGTTGAAATGGTAGTCTTTTGAGTTTACCAAGTTTACTATTTTCATGATTTTTAAATTATGTGTAAATATGAGGACGTTCCATGGAATTATTTGAATTCGTAACTCGGCTAGAGGTAGAACACTAAAAAAAGGCTTTTCGTAAATAATAGTAATAAGGGCTTTTTGTTTTTTAACCCAAAATTTAAAACCCACTTATGAAAAAACTCATCCACTTTCATAAACACTCATACACCCAAAGATTTCCATCCACTTATTTTTAAACCCAAACTATTTAATACATCCAAACTTTATACGGTATTTCTAAAAATAGCCTAAATCTCAAAATTGTCTTTCTCCTTCTTTCCCAGTAATATTCCCTTTTTTCAAAAAATCCAATAACCCTAAGAAGCAAATCCCATAATTCTTAAGAAGCCGATTCCCAAAAGCGACAAAAAAATCGCTCTTGATCCCTCTCGTTTGTACAAATGTTGTCAATCCCTCCTCTTGGTTGGTGTCGAGATTCTCGCTTCCTCTTGTTTTGGTGCAACTCGACGAAAGATCTCTCTTTTCATAGGCGAAGGATATCAGCAATATCAGTCGAAAAGGATTTTGAGGTAAATTTGAGATTTAAACAATAATTACTGCAATTTGAGAAAACTTGAGTTTTATGATTGGAAATTAATATATAATAATTATTTACGTTCTAAAATTTTGGGTTTTTGGCAATAGCTTGTCGAAGATGTCTTGCTGATATAAACTAGGGGGTTCTTTCCAAGCTTGTGCTTCAAGATAGGTTATGAGCATAACAATTTTGCTTATATGTATCCAAGTTTTGGTGACAAGGTTAATGTATGAAGGGTGTTTAATGGAATGACAAGAGGGATATACTTATTTGGATCATAATGATTAATAGTTATGCTATGTTGTGGTAAAATTGTATTCTGATTGTACATACTGTATGCCTTTGTGAGAGGTTGATATTATGGTGATTTAGTTAGAGTTTTATTTTCAATCTCTTGGATAAATGGTTGATACTATTGTCATTCTTAGAGCAAAGTGTAGCACTTTATAGTCACTAATTTTTTGATCAATGAAAATGGATGACCATGTTTATAGTCATTTGTGTTTGCGGTGAAAGTTGATATTTTCATTGTTACCGAATCTATTATAACTTTAGTCGTTACAATAAATTCGGATGAAATAAAAAGTTGATCTTTTTATAAGATCTCCTTACACAATGAAAATAAAAAGTTTATAACTTTATCAAACAAACGCAGAGATCGTTTATCGGTCTTCTGCTTGCGTGGGATCTTTGCCTGTGCCGGGATTTATCCGTGGACCACCGTCGATCAGATCTGATTGCTGAAGAATTGGGCAGAGCTTCGTCTATCCTCAAAGGGATTGAGAAACTGTAGCGCTTATCTCGGCAACAGCGAGATAATTGCTCTTCTTAGAATTACCACAACGGGATAATCCTAAGGATCGGATGCGGGTGATGTAGATCTGACGAGCTCTTCTTCTTTATGCCGACGAACTTGATCAGATCTCTACTCCTCCTCCTCTCTGGAATTCGTGCACCTTCAGTCTTCAATTCGGCAGGGCTTCGCCTAATCTCCAAAATTCCAGCTCTCCAAAAAATGAGGGTCTGAGGCTTGTATTTATAGGCTTGAGGAGATAACGGGCGGTTAAAATTGCATAAGGGCCCAAATCTACGTTGGAGACACCCCAGGGTGTCTCCACCTGAGCCGAGACACCCTAGGGTGTCTCGGCCTTGGCCGAGACACCTTGGGGTGTCTCGCTTGGCCGAGACACCTCGAAGTGTTGAGACGCCGCTTTTTCGTATGTTTGTTCGTTTCCGCCGTAACTTCTTCGTCCGAACTCGGATTTGAGTGGTTCGAATTGCGTTGGAAAGCCGACAAGGAGTTCTATCAGCTCCAATGATTGGATCATCGTGGAGTCAACTGGGACACGAGGGGCGTTGCGCCTTTTGTAAGCGACGCGGGGCTCCCGATCAATTCGTATCCTCGTTATTCTGAAACTCCGTTGCTTCACATAGTTCGTTGATTCACTTCAAGCGTTCATCGACATCAATCGAACTCCTGTGAACCGGATAGTGACGTTCATCGTCGTTCCTTAACACTGAGCTGTTCATGGAGACCTATAGGCAATTTTCGATGCCTACAGTTTGTTCAATTCTTTATAATTTTTAGTTGCACCCTCTTTTATACAATGTCTAAGCAAACTGTAGTACTTTATGCAATAGCGTAGCACCTTATTTCAAAACTGTAGCACTTTATATAATTGTATAGCTCTTTATAGCAGAAGTGTAGCTCGTTATAAATAAAGAATAGCTCCTTATTATCTCTAAAAATGCAGAAAATAAATTAATCAGTTATTTTTTTATCAATGAAAATGGGTTACCATACATATAGTTGCTTGCTCAATTCTTTATAACTTCTAGCTGCACTCTCATTTATGGACTGTCTGAGAAAAGTGTAGTACTTTATGTGAAAGCGTAGCACCTTATTTATAAAGTGTAACTTGTTACATAATTGTACAGCTCTTTGTAGCAGAAGTGTAGCTCGTTATTGCTAAAATATAGCTCTTTATTGTCTCTGAAAGTACAGATAATAAACCGAGTCAGTAATTTTTTCATCAATAAAAATGGGTGACTATGTATATAGTTGTTTGTTCAATTCTTTATAACTTTCACTTGCACTCTCATTTATAGAACATCTGAACAAAGTGTAGCACTATATGTGAACGGTAGCACCTTATTGGAAAAGTATAGCTCCTTATACAATTGTATAGCTCTTAGCAGAAGTGTAGCTCATTATAAATAAAGTATAGCTCTTTATTGTCTCTAAAATATAAAAAATAAATCAATTAGTAATTTTTTTTATCAATGAAAATAGGTGACCATGTATATAGTTATTTGTTTAATTTTTTATAACCTTCAGTTGTACTCTCATTTATAGAATGTCTGAGGAAAATGTAGCACTTTATGCGAAAGCATAACACCTTATTTGCAAAGTGTAGCTCCTTATACAATTGTATAGCTCTTTATAGCAGAAATAGAGCTCGTTTTGCTAAAGTATAGCTCTTTGTTATCTCCAAAAATGCAGAAAATAAATCAAGTTGGTTGTTTTTTTATCAATAAAAATGAGTGACCATATATATAGTGTGTTGTTTGTTCAATTTTTTATAACCGACAAGTCCGCTCTTATTTAATCAATGTCTGAGCAAGTAGAGCACTATATGCCAAAACGTAACACCTTATTTGTAAAGTGTAGCTTCTTATTCAATTGTGTAGCTCTTTATCAAATAAGTATAGATCTTTATTTATTTAAAAAGCTTCATTGTAAAGTATAGCTCTTTACTTGAAAGGTATAGCTCTATATTTTTCATATAAACATCTATACATTTTAAAAAGCTATATTTTGTCCATAAAGAGCTATGTTTTACATTAAAGTGCTATACTTCTCATACAATGAGCTAAATATATCGTAAGAGCTACAATATATCATAAAGAATTATGGCTCTTTCAGAAAAAATATAGCTTATTATGAGTTTTATATCATTCACAGACTTCATCAGCAATCGACATTGCCATGTAATCTTTTTAAAAAATACAAGTCGACCAATAATCTTTTTAAAGCATTTAATCAAACATGTGGTATGCATCAAATAAATTCTATTTAATACGCATAATCCTGCAAAATATTACAAATCAATTAAAAAACTTTTTGAAGCATTTCATCAAACACACAATATACATCAAACATTGTCCATATATTTTTGCATTCCAAGCCTTAAATCCAATGTCTAATTCAATCCAACATAAAAGTTGTTATGGTGTTCACTCACCCAAGATACAGATATTGATAAAATGATACGATAAGAGTCCTACACGAAACAAGCTCAACCATTTGGCCGACTCTCGCAGCCATCTCTCGGCCTTAAGGGAAAGAAAGCTCTAGTCAACTCTCAAGAATTCAAGGCGCAACAACTCCTCAGTCGGATAACAATCCCTTTGCTCTTTATCAATATAAGCCTAACGCCACATATGGCTGAATCCTCCAGTACAACTCGACCATCATGGCTAAATTACAAGACCTTGGTACCTTATCAGGGATAAACCCAAGACACAATTACAGAGACATCGGCCCTACCGACTAATCAAGTCGACACTTTGGTGTTGACACAAGAGGCAATGCTAGCCGGTATGAGAGATCCTAAACTCCCAGATAAGTCGACATATTTATATCGACTTAAGAGATGGTTATTAGCTAAGATAAGACGATATTTCAACTAGTCGCGCGGACAGGTGGACACTCCTAAGTCGATGCTGTAGACGTCAAAAATGCTTACAGACATCCAAATATCACTCAAGACAAAGAGAAGGTGATAAACATCAGTATCTAAGTCATGGGAGATCATACAAGCCCAAAGGAAGCAAAAGGATCTGTGAATCAACACAAAACAATATGAATTCACAGAACAATGCAAACTACAGCGTGTGGGCGCGGCAGCTCATGGTGCCGCGGCTACAGCGCGGCAGCTCATAGTGCCGCGGCTAAGACGCGGCAGTTCATAGTGCCGCGGCTTGGGCGCGGCAATCCATGGTGCCGCGGCTACTATAGGGGATGCTACAGCGGTTACGAGGCAGTTATGTGATGATTATGTGAAGTCTACGTGGCGGCGTATCAGAAATAGAACGTGTGCTGACGTGGACAAGCAGTTAAACCACGAAAAAGGTGGTTAAAAGTCGTGGGAGGACAGTTTCAAGCACGATGGAACGTGCTGGTAACTGCCCCTGTGGCCGCTGCAGTTCATGCTGCCGCGCCAATAGCCGCTGCAGTCCATGCTGCCGCGCCAATAGCCGCTGCAGTCCACTGCCGCGCCAATAGCCGCTGCAGTCCGGGGTGTCGCGGTCAAAGGGATAGTCGTTGATCGGCTATTTCTTCAGTTATTGTCCAAGGAGGCTATAAATACCCCCCTATGGCCATCATTGACAGAAACAGTTAGGATCGTCTCAAATTCCCATCTTGGTCAAACCTTTAAACAGTTAGGACCAAAGCCAAAATCCCCTCTCGATTCGTTCCATGAACGAGAGGTCCACAAATTGAACGATCAAACCTTTAAACAGTTAGGATCGTCTCAAATTCCCATCTTGGTCAAACCTTTAAACAGTTAGGACCAAAGCCAAAATCCCCTCTCGATTCGTTCCATGAACGAGAGGTCCACAAATTGAACGATCAAACCTTTAAACAGTTAGGATCGTCTCAAATTCCCATCTTGGTCAAACCTTTAAACAGTTAGGACCAAAGCCAAAATCCCCTCTCGATTCGTTCCATGAACGAGAGGTCCACAAATTGAACGATCAAACCTTTAAACAGTTAGGATCGTCTCAAATTCCCATCTTGGTCAAACCTTTAAACAGTTAGGACCAAAGCCAAAATCCCCTCTCGATTCGTTCCATGAACGAGAGGTCCACAAATTGAACGATCAAACCTTTAAACAGTTAGGATCGTCTCAAATTCCCATCTTGGTCAAACCTTTAAACAGTTAGGACCAAAGCCAAAATCCCCTCTCGATTCGTTCCATGAACGAGAGGTCCACAAATTGAACGATCAAACCTTTAAACAGTTAGGATCGTCTCAAATTCCCATCTTGGTCAAACCTTTAAACAGTTAGGACCAAAGCCAAAATCCCCTCTCGATTCGTTCCATGAACGAGAGGTCCACAAATTGAACGATCAAACCTTTAAACAGTTAGGATCGTCTCAAATTCCCATCTTGGTCAAACCTTTAAACAGTTAGGACCAAAGCCAAAATCCCCTCTCGATTCGTTCCATGAACGAGAGGTCCACAAATTGAACGATCAAACCTTTAAACAGTTAGGATCGTCTCAAATTCCCATCTTGGTCAAACCTTTAAACAGTTAGGACCAAAGCCAAAATCCCCTCTCGATTCGTTCCATGAACGAGAGGTCCACAAATTGAACGATCAAACCTTTAAACAGTTAGGATCGTCTCAAATTCCCATCTTGGTCAAACCTTTAAACAGTTAGGACCAAAGCCAAAATCCCCTCTCGATTCGTTCCATGAACGAGAGGTCCACAAATTGAACGATCAAACCTTTAAACAGTTAGGATCGTCTCAAATTCCCATCTTGGTCAAACCTTTAAACAGTTAGGACCAAAGCCAAAATCCCCTCTCGATTCGTTCCATGAACGAGAGGTCCACAAATTGAACGATCAAACCTTTAAACAGTTAGGATCGTCTCAAATTCCCATCTTGGTCAAACCTTTAAACAGTTAGGACCAAAGCCAAAATCCCCTCTCGATTCGTTCCATGAACGAGAGGTCCACAAATTGAACGATCAAACCTTTAAACAGTTAGGATCGTCTCAAATTCCCATCTTGGTCAAACCTTTAAACAGTTAGGACCAAAGCCAAAATCCCCTCTCGATTCGTTCCATGAACGAGAGGTCCACAAATTGAACGATCAAACCTTTAAACAGTTAGGATCGTCTCAAATTCCCATCTTGGTCAAACCTTTAAACAGTTAGGACCAAAGCCAAAATCCCCTCTCGATTCGTTCCATGAACGAGAGGTCCACAAATTGAACGATCAAACCTTTAAACAGTTAGGATCGTCTCAAATTCCCATCTTGGTCAAACCTTTAAACAGTTAGGACCAAAGCCAAAATCCCCTCTCGATTCGTTCCATGAACGAGAGGTCCACAAATTGAACGATCAAACCTTTAAACAGTTAGGATCGTCTCAAATTCCCATCTTGGTCAAACCTTTAAACAGTTAGGACCAAAGCCAAAATCCCCTCTCGATTCGTTCCATGAACGAGAGGTCCACAAATTGAACGATCAAACCTTTAAACAGTTAGGATCGTCTCAAATTCCCATCTTGGTCAAACCTTTAAACAGTTAGGACCAAAGCCAAAATCCCCTCTCGATTCGTTCCATGAACGAGAGGTCCACAAATTGAACGATCAAACCTTTAAACAGTTAGGATCGTCTCAAATTCCCATCTTGGTCAAACCTTTAAACAGTTAGGACCAAAGCCAAAATCCCCTCTCGATTCGTTCCATGAACGAGAGGTCCACAAATTGAACGATCAAACCTTTAAACAGTTAGGATCGTCTCAAATTCCCATCTTGGTCAAACCTTTAAACAGTTAGGACCAAAGCCAAAATCCCCTCTCGATTCGTTCCATGAACGAGAGGTCCACAAATTGAACGATCAAACCTTTAAACAGTTAGGATCGTCTCAAATTCCCATCTTGGTCAAACCTTTAAACAGTTAGGACCAAAGCCAAAATCCCCTCTCGATTCGTTCCATGAACGAGAGGTCCACAAATTGAACGATCAAACCTTTAAACAGTTAGGATCGTCTCAAATTCCCATCTTGGTCAAACCTTTAAACAGTTAGGACCAAAGCCAAAATCCCCTCTCGATTCGTTCCATGAACGAGAGGTCCACAAATTGAACGATCAAACCTTTAAACAGTTAGGATCGTCTCAAATTCCCATCTTGGTCAAACCTTTAAACAGTTAGGACCAAAGCCAAAATCCCCTCTCGATTCGTTCCATGAACGAGAGGTCCACAAATTGAACGATCAAACCTTTAAACAGTTAGGATCGTCTCAAATTCCCATCTTGGTCAAACCTTTAAACAGTTAGGACCAAAGCCAAAATCCCCTCTCGATTCGTTCCATGAACGAGAGGTCCACAAATTGAACGATCAAACCTTTAAACAGTTAGGATCGTCTCAAATTCCCATCTTGGTCAAACCTTTAAACAGTTAGGACCAAAGCCAAAATCCCCTCTCGATTCGTTCCATGAACGAGAGGTCCACAAATTGAACGATCAAACCTTTAAACAGTTAGGATCGTCTCAAATTCCCATCTTGGTCAAACCTTTAAACAGTTAGGACCAAAGCCAAAATCCCCTCTCGATTCGTTCCATGAACGAGAGGTCCACAAATTGAACGATCAAACCTTTAAACAGTTAGGATCGTCTCAAATTCCCATCTTGGTCAAACCTTTAAACAGTTAGGACCAAAGCCAAAATCCCCTCTCGATTCGTTCCATGAACGAGAGGTCCACAAATTGAACGATCAAACCTTTAAACAGTTAGGATCGTCTCAAATTCCCATCTTGGTCAAACCTTTAAACAGTTAGGACCAAAGCCAAAATCCCCTCTCGATTCGTTCCATGAACGAGAGGTCCACAAATTGAACGATCAAACCTTTAAACAGTTAGGATCGTCTCAAATTCCCATCTTGGTCAAACCTTTAAACAGTTAGGACCAAAGCCAAAATCCCCTCTCGATTCGTTCCATGAACGAGAGGTCCACAAATTGAACGATCAAACCTTTAAACAGTTAGGATCGTCTCAAATTCCCATCTTGGTCAAACCTTTAAACAGTTAGGACCAAAGCCAAAATCCCCTCTCGATTCGTTCCATGAACGAGAGGTCCACAAATTGAACGATCAAACCTTTAAACAGTTAGGATCGTCTCAAATTCCCATCTTGGTCAAACCTTTAAACAGTTAGGACCAAAGCCAAAATCCCCTCTCGATTCGTTCCATGAACGAGAGGTCCACAAATTGAACGATCAAACCTTTAAACAGTTAGGATCGTCTCAAATTCCCATCTTGGTCAAACCTTTAAACAGTTAGGACCAAAGCCAAAATCCCCTCTCGATTCGTTCCATGAACGAGAGGTCCACAAATTGAACGATCAAACCTTTAAACAGTTAGGATCGTCTCAAAACTCCCACTTGGTCAAACCTTACTACAGTTAGGACCACAACCAAAATCTCCTTTCGATTCATTTTTGCGAACGAAAGGTTTACTTTTGAATTGAGTAATCAAACCTTATGACAGTTAGGATTATTCAAACCAATCCAGATTCTCTAAGTGGAGATCCCACTTTGAGTTTCTTTACTCCAGGAGATAGAATATAAAATTCTTTTTCTCCGATTCTGGGTTCATCTCTACCAACAAACAAGAGATCAGGAGATAGAATATAAAATTCTTCCTCTCCAATTCCTGGTTCATCTCTACCAACAAACAAGAGACCAGGAGATAGAATATAAAATTCTTCCTCTCCAATTTTGGGTTTATCTCTACCAACAAACAAGAGACCAGGAGATAGAATATAAAATTCTTCCTCTCCGACATCGGGTTCATCTCTACCAACAAACAAGAGACCAGGAGATAGAATATAAAATTCTTCCTCTCCATCATCGGGTTCATCTCTACCAACAAACAAGAGACCAGGAGATAGAATATAAAATTCTTCCTCTCCATCATCGGGTTCATCTCTACCAACAAACAAGAGACCAGGGGATAGAATATAAAATTCTTCCTCTCCATTATCGGGTTCATCTCTACCAACAAACAAGAGACCAGAATACTCCAATAGGTATACGAGTCTAAACTATTTCCCTAATCTCAACAGGAAGTTTCTAGAGAATATTACTCAAAATATTCTTAAGAATAACCTGGTTACCTCATAACGGGTATATGAGGTTACAATAGAGCATATGAGTATAAACTATTTCTCCATTCTTCAACAACAGTTCTGATTCAAGACTTCGACGACGGGCACGCGATAAACGCAGCACCGGAGGAATCTTAGCTATTCTACAAAGCATTGAGTAGACTAAGAGATAAAGAAGTCAAAGATTGAAGCCATTCACAGACCATTCTACGCAATTTCCTCAACAAAGCACTGGAGAAGTTGCAGGGAAAACTTATCATATCCAAAGTGTCCCAGACTCCTCTTCAAAATGATGAGTCTGTGATACTTTGGAGGGGGTATCTGTAGACGTCAAAAATGCTTACAGACATCCAAATATCACTCAAGATAAAGAGAAGGTGATAAACATCAGTATCTAAGTCATGGGAGATCATACAAGCCCAAAGGAAGCAAAAGGATCTGTGAATCAACATAAAACAATGTGAATTCACAGAACAATGCAAACTACAGCGTGTGGGCGCGGCAGCTCATGGTGCCGCGGCTACAGCGCGGCAGCTCATAGTGCCGCGGCTAAGACGCGGCAGTTCATAGTGCCGCGGCTTGGGCGCGGCAATCCATGGTGCCGCGGCTACTATAGGGGATGCTACAGCGGTTACGAGGTAGTTATGTGATGATTATGTGAAGTCTACGTGGCGGCGTATCAGAAATAGAACGTGTGCTGACGTGGACAAGCAGTTAAACCACGAAAAAAGGTGGTTAAAAGTCGTGGGAGGACAGTTTCAAGCACGATGGAACGTGCTGGTAACTGCCCCTGTGGCCGCTGCAGTTCATGCTGCCGCGCCAATAGCCGCTGCAGTCCATGCTGCCGCGCCAATAGCCGCTGCAGTCCGGGATGTCGCGGTCAAAGGGATAGTCGTTGATCGGCTATTTCTTCAGTTATTGTCCAAGGAGGCTATAAATACCCCCCTATGGACATCATTGACGGGGGGCTGAGCATTTTCCAGAGAGATTAGAGCAGAGAGCCTTGAGTTTTGGTGAATTAGAGCAAGAGAGAGAGTCTTCCTTCTTCACAAACATCCTCAAGAAGCTTCTAGCGAGTCCTAAAGATCTAAGCTCAGACTTGATCTTTAGAAGAGTGAATATCTTACATCGATAAGATATTCGCTTCAAATTCTTACTTCGATAAACGAAGGAAGAATCATTAAACCCCTCACGGTTCAATCAGAATCTGTGATTCGGTGGTCCACGAGTCAAAGCGCTCCCGGCACAGGCAAAGATCCCACGCAAGCAGCGATCCAAACAACGATCCTGCGTTTGTTTCTCAAGAGTTGTAATTTTTATTTTGTTGTGTAAAAGAAGTCTTATAAAAAGACTATCTCTTTTGAATTTGTTGTAATCGACCGAAGATATAATGAATTCCATAACAAAATCAACTTTTGACGCAAACAGATGCGACAGGCGGTGCCGGTCGACCCTATTATCAAGGACAACCTTATTTAGGGTACTCGATCACTCACTGGGTATTTCTTAGAAACGGCTGGAGGGACATTCCCTGCTGTCGACTAAGTTGAGAACTCTACCCCAGCCTCAAGCCTCCCCCCAGAGCACATGTTGACATCTCAGTCTACCTCGGACAAGCCTTATCCATATTTTGGTCTGATAAGTCTCCATGACTTGTCAGCTCAATCACTTTCTAGAAAATACGGAGACACTATCTCCCATAAAGAACTGACTTCCTCTCCAGTCGCCAGTCGACATCTGTAAAGCGAGGGACGACTCTGTATGCTCACGTGACTTCTGTCACAACTCACATGTCACTTCTCGGATATCGCAGAGACACCATCTCCCAGGCTAAAATGACTTTTCCTCTAGTCGTCAGCCGACACCTGTAAAGTAAGGGATGACTCACCTTCTAGCTCATACTTGGTCACCGCCATTCTGCATAGCTAAGATGAGCAATCTGCGATGGAGATTCAGTATATAGATGGATGCTATTCACCAGGTGAGAGGGGGAGGGGGCAAAAAAATAATAAAAATCTTCCTCTTGACCCAATTTGAGAGATGATCATCTCTAATGCACATAACATAAGAACACATAGTTCTAAACTCCACTCAAGCTCACGTTCATCAACTGACTTGATCGTCGAAGGAGCCACGGGGGAACTATTCATCAGGTGAGAGGGGGAGGGGGCAGAAAAATAATAAAAAATCTTCCTCTTGACCTAATTTGAGAGAGGATCATCTCTAATGCATATAGCATAAGAACACATAGTTCTAAACTCCACTCAAGCTCATGTTCATCAACTGACTTGATCGTCGGAGGAACCACGGGGGAACCGGTCCCCGTCCTCTCACGAGTTCTTTCTATCCATGCAGTACGGACACTAAGTCCTCGTTCAAGAACTAGGCATAAAGTCAAAGAAGGGAATGGGTCCTCTATCATCCTTCATCACCCCGCAACCGTCCTTTTCTAGATTAATTGACTGTTTGATATCGAGCATCAATAGTTTGGAGCCCACCGTGAGGCCTTTCTTCTTTTTCAAGAAGACGTGACAAGTTCTGATCAAGGGTATGATTCTACTCACCCTGAAGAGCAACATCAGAGTTACATCATCCAAACTAAATGAAGTCAAAAGTTGCATCATTCAAGCTAAGGAGGGTTATCTTTGGCTAAGAGGAACCAACATAGATGCAATCCTCGAAAGCCTCAGCAACTTATCTGGGGAATGTTTGCCAAGAACATCATCAATCAGATGGTAGAGCAATATTTAATCCCCCTAGAAAACCCCCCAGCAAAAGACATACCATAAGGGTGATTGTTTTTCTTAAAAAGTGACCTTGACTTCTAATCGCCATCACAGAATGAATCTGGCCGGAACCTAGGATTTGATGAGGCTAAATATCACTAAAGCTCTAATTGCTGATAGCTCATATGAGCATAGGAGCAATGATTAAATCTATGATAGGCGCATGGGACCATGAGAACTCTTTGAAGGGATGAGATTGTGGGAAAAACTTAGGGCCTGTCAGCTGATTGTTCCTAGGAAGAATGATCTTAGCCCTTCAACCGACGCCTTCACCACAAAAGTTGCCTAAGCTCTGGTGGTCGAAGCATGCAACCTGCATAATCTCCTTAAGGGAGAGTTCTCCATTCACAGCATGGTCCAGTACCCAGTACTCCCGAAGCTCCTTCAAGAAAACCACTACGGTTTGTCATTTTCGGGGAGTATAATACCGGCTGGTAGATTCTCTCTCCAAGAGAGTTTCCACCATAAAAGGTATGATGTAACTTCTAGTCGTGCCCTCAACCCTTACAAACCCAACCTGGAGAATGTCATTCAACATGATTCATGACGTCTGGGTGGTTCCTTTTGCCAAATGCCGGCATGCTAACCTTCCGCCTTCAAGGCCTTCCTAGGATTCGGACTCAGAAGGAACCTTGGCTGATGAGATGACAAATAGAGTTTCGACTCATCCTTATTTATCAATAAGTCGTCTGCTATGAAAACAAGCAAAATCTAACTAAAAGAGGTTCTATAACTGGCAGCATCATCCACTACAAAATTGCCTTTGAAGCATAACCAAAGCAAGATCACAAGTGGTTCAATCTCCTTTTGAGCATCAGATGCTTGTAGAAGGATATTTTTCATGATGATGTAAAATACAGAAATAATAAAATGTTATCCAATATGAATTAACTTTGATCTCGTAGGGGTCGAGGCTTCACTATGGCCAAAGACCTAGGCTTTATGTAAAACCTAGGTACCCCCGACAAGCTCTTGGTACCTCATCAGGAATAAACCCAAAGCACAACCCTTTGGTCGACTCCCACGGTCATCTCTCGGTCTTAGGGGAAAGAAAGCTCTAGTCAACTCTTAAGAGTTCTAGGTAATCGACTCCTCAGTCGAATATCAATCTCTTGGTACCTCTTCAAGGTAAACCCAAGGCACAACGAATCCTCAGTCGAATAACAAGACCTTGGTTCTTTATCAAGGTAAGCCCAAGGCATGACATATGATCGATTCCTTCAGCTCTTATCGATCATCATGGACAAGCCCTTGGTATCTCTTTAGGGTAAACCCAAGGCACAACGACTCCTCAGTTGGATAACAAGCCCTTGGCTCTTTATCAAGGTAAGCCTAAGGCACAACATATGGTCGATTCCTCCAGCTCTCATCGATCATCATGGACAAGCCATTGGTACCTCTTCAGGGTAAACCTAAGGCACAACAACTCCTCGGTCTGATAACAAGCCTTTAGCTCTTTATCAAGGTAAGCCCAAGGCACAACATATGGTCGATTCCTCTAGCTCTCATCGATCATCATGGACAAGTCATTGGTACCTCTTCAGAGTAAACCCAAGGCACAACGACTCCTCAGTCGAAGAATAAGCCTTGGCTCTTTATCAAGGTAAGCCCAAGGCATAACATATGGTTGATTCCTCTAGCTCTCATTGATCATCATGGACAAGCCTTTGGTACCTCTTCAGGGTAAACCCAAGGCACAACGACTCCTCAGTCGAATATCAAGCCCTTGATACCTCTTCAGGGTAAACCAAGGCACAACGACTCCCCAGTCAGATAACAAGCCCTTGGTTTTTTATCAAGATAAGCCCAAGGTACAACATATGGTCGATTCCTCCAGCTCTCATCGATCATCATGGACAAGCTCTTAGTACCTCTTCAGGATAAACCCAAGGCACAACGACTCCTTAATCGAATAACAAGCCATTGGCTCTTTATCAAGGTAAACCTAAGACGCAACATATGGTCGATTCCTCCAGCTCTCATCAATCATCATGGACAAGCCCTTGGTACCTCATCAGGAATAAACCCAAGATACAATCCTTTGGTCGACTCCTATAGTTATCTCTCGGCCTTAGGGGAAGGAAAGACCTAGTCAACTCTTAAGAGTTTTAGGCGTTCGATTTACGAGTTGAATGATAAGCCCTTGGTAACTCTTCAGGGTAAACCCAAGGCACAATGACTCCTTAGTCGAATATCAAGCCCTTGGCTCTTTATCAAGGTAAGCCCAAGGTATAACCCTATGGTCGATTCCCACATTCACTACTCGACTATACAGGGATTGTAAAGACCCAGACACCTCCATAAGACCTAAGCACCCAACCTCAGGGTTGTTATTCTGCCAAAAGGTGTTCATAAACTTAAAGAATGAATATTGAATGTATGGCTAATGCTTAATTAATCTAAAAATTTAAGCAGTCGTCTGTCAAGTTCTGGTCAATTAAACGCTCAGACAAAATAAGGTATCAAGTAAACTAGTTGTCATAAGTCCCATGTACGGGTCGACATATCACAACTAACTCACTTTAGCCAACATCTCAAACAAAAGCAAAGCTACAAAGCTAAAAGAATATAAACAATGAAGGTAAGCTCAAGACTAGAGACAAAAATTAAAATTTTATTCAATAGGAGTAAACTTCATTACAAACTTCTCTATAAAAGAAAAGAAGAGAAATAGGCAGGTCTTCAAAGCTCTCGGCTAGGTTCGGAAGTCAGACTTAGCGGACTCCTGGTGGCAGCAATAGTAGAAGATTACTTAAGGGCCTCAGCGACAGGCTCGACCTCATCGTCAATTTTTGACAAATCCAACTCACCTCCAATTCTCTCGACATCTTTTAACAAGTCAAGACAGCATGAGACGCATGAAGGATAAAAATGATTTGGGGTAGGATGAGAGTTGCGAGGCACCAAGGAGGTGAAGTAATCAACCTCAGCTTTACATGCTAAGGCTACTTCGACCTTCCCTATAGGGTCATGACGTCAGTCATCGACCACCTTCTTTTTATGTTGCTCCAAATCCAGATGAGCGAGTCGGTCCTCTAATTTCTTAACAAGGGCCATGGATGCCTGAAGCTTTACCAGCAGCTCTTCAAAGTCCCTCTTCGTCTTCTCGAGAGAAAGACGACTTATTCAAGCCTCTGCCTCAGCTGTTGTTTTATGATGCTTCTCGGACTCGGACTCTACCTGTAGATGAACCATCTCCCTTTGAAAATCCTCGATGGTTCCCACCTGCTTGGAGAACTGGATTCGAAAGCTCTTGAGGAGCTCTTTCTTCTCATCCAGACTCCAGCGCCAAGCGCCTTCTTTATGAGTCAATCCGGCCTCCAAGACAGCGACTCTCTTCTCTGCCTCTTCCTTGGCTAACTTCTCCCTCGCCAGCCTCCTTGGTATTCTAGGGAACGCTCAAGTCGATTGAACAGGGCGTGTCCCAACGAAGTCCCCCGAGCTAGACAAGCTTGAAGAGCTTGATGTATGCCAACACTTGGCATATCCTCTAAAATTCTCCCATCAGCACCATTCTCTATTTAGTCTGATGGCGTTTTAGCTCTCCCCTTAACATCGTTGTCCACCCTAATTGGCTCCTTTCCAGGGTGACGAGACGCCTTAAGAATAATACTGGGACCGACAGCATCCTCCTCGACCGCTAAGACCGTTGTCTTCCTGTCAGGAGAAGACTCGTCTATCCACCCCATATTTTCTAAGCGGTTAAGTTAAGTTATCAGCGGACTCATCCCAGCTGGTTGAGAACTCGCTGTTAGACCCTAGAGGGGGGGGGTGATTAGGGTCTTATACTAATCTAATCCGATTATATCCCAATAAAAACTAATTAACAAGTTGTATTCTTGCAAGATAGATATACAAGAGTTATAAACAAGAATAAGCAATATACACAAAGTGATATATCCTATATGATGAAAATATATATATGCAAGGATATATAAACTAACACAAGATAATATATCCTACCAAGAAGATATACAATATGATATATGTAAGGATATATAAACTAACACAAGGGGTAAACAATCTAAACAAGATAGTGGATGATATAGATAATGAGCTAATGACAATGGCGATATAAGATATGAACATAAATATGAATGAACGCCAAAGCACACTCAAACAAGCAATATGATCACGGAGTTCGGACCTTCCGTCCTACGTCTCCGCTCCCCACTCCCGGGGAGAAATCCACTAACACAATCCGGTTTGGAAGCCGGAACTTCTTCTACACACTCGGTTTTCTAGCTAACCGAAAACTCTACAACTCACACTCTTGCAATCACACTCTACACCCACTAAGTGTTGGACCTAGCCGTGTCTCCCTCAAGTGCTCGGTTACAACCTCTCCCTAGGCACGTCAACCGACGCCACTCCTCTTGGGACGATCCCCGACTCTCACCACACACTCCTCACTCGGTGTACAAGTGTATTACAAAGTGATTCTCACAATAAGCACAAATATGACAAATGATTGTTCTCAAAACAAGGTGAGAACTCAATTAAGCTCACTCTCAATGTCACAAACCCACAACCCTAAATTATACTATGAATGTAAATACAATAAGCTCAAAAGGTTGTGTGTGAACAAAGAGATATAAATCAAAACTAAACTCAATGTAGTTCTAGCTTAATAACAATGATAATCAAATATATAAAAAAGCTAGAAATAGAGTTTAGAAAACTTCTCAATATATCAAGAGTTGGAGGGAGAATAGTTGAATGCCCAAACACCAATAGATGATCTCCTCAAGCTCTTGTAGAATTGAATCACAAAAACAAACTCTCAATTTGCTTAAAAGCTTTTTAAACACACTTAAACCAAACTAAAACCCTTGTTAAAAACTTTATTAAACTTGATTAAAAACTCTCTTAGTTAACTTGAAAAGACATCAGCAATGGGGTATATATACCCACTCAAAGCTCAGCCAAAAACACCCAAAACAAAAGACCAAAAGACCCAGCCAACGGTACAAAAACTAGCCGTTGGAAACAGTAAAAGCCATCGTCGGTCGACCGGAAATTCTGTCGGTCGACCGATTTGAGCTCTCGGTCGACCGGACCGACTGGTTTCGAAAAAGGACTTCCCAAATGAAAAATATCATCATTTTACAAAATAGTCCAAAACATGAAAACCTGAAAATTGATATTTTGATATTTTGACTTAAACAACATTTTGAAACCTTATGAAATGATTGTATAGACTTGATAAAAGATATAACATGTTGTTATGAAGTCTATAATCTAGAAATACAATATTTTCATAAATTTGCATATTCTATGCAATATATTCAAAACACTAAATATGATTTCATTAAATATAAGCTTGTTAAAGGTGAAATCATATATAGGCATATAAACATGAAACAAAATAGTATTTTCCAATTCTATTCATTTGTTTCATAGTAAAACTTGAAAACTATCAAACCAAAACATATATGTATATATATAACTATATATATACAAAATCCAAAACGTGTATGTGTGTATATGATTGAGCTTAAAGTACTAACACACATAATATAAATTCCTAAACTAAATTACCCAAGCAATGATCTTGATCTTCAATAAGCTTGACTTGGTACACTTTGCGGATGAAGCTTGAACTTGATCTTTAACTTTGAATTGCAAGGCTTCACCGACATTCCGCCAACCTCCTTTGGATATGATCGTTGAAGCTCTATTCCATCCATCCTCCAACAACGTTGTTTGTCTACAATGAATAGATAATACAAGCACTAGACAAACAACATTAGTTATAAATTGTTTGTTAAACATCATCAAAACAAGAAGGCCAACAATCTCCCCCTTTTTGATGATGACAAACAATTTACAAAAATGATATATGCATGAAAGGAAATGAATATACAAAGTATAATGTATCATGCATACAAACAAGAAAGAATATACTCATAATATTTCTCCCCCTTTGACAACATCAAAAAGGGGACAAAAGAATTAAGAGAGCGAAAGCTCCCCCTATCAATAAGCATAGGTGAGTATAAAAATATATATATAGGGATTGCTCCCCCTATCAAAATGCCATATAGAATATATGCAATAAAGATCAAGGCAAAACATGTGAGCAAGCATACATGAATATGCTAAATATCACTCACATACATAAAGACAATGAGAACACAAATGAGTATGTCAAGATGAACATAGTGTCTCATATCAAAAAACATAAAAACTATGTAAAAATAGATTTATAAAAACAATTGAGAGAATAACATGAGAATCATGCAAAAAGTTTTCAAATGAAAACAAGTCAACCAAAAGAAATCATAAATCAAAGTTTAAATCCAAAAACGATGTTTGATCAATCAAGAGAATTTTCTTTGTGAGATTTGATCAAACGATATATGGAATACATTATACGGCACGAATAGATGATCCATAAGCACAAACATATAAATATCATCATATAAGTGAAATATAATGAATTCAAAGCAATAATTCAAAACAAAATCTTTGATAAAAGATTTTCAAGAGAGGCAACAATATATCAAGCTCTTAAGCTTGTTCTAACCCATATAATCATTCTAGCATTCGGTAAACATGATTTGGGAATAAACACCCAATAAGTCCGGAGGGTTATATAAGTGCAAACCTCTCATCAAAGTAAAACCAATAATCATGAAAACAAAAGAATTTAACCAATAAAAGGAATTGTTTTCATAAAAGTTTAAAATACATTTTTCAAAACCAAGAAAGAGAAAAAAAATGAAAACACTAAAATTCTTGGTTTAAAAATTATTTTGGCACCCAAGCATTCTTGGTGCCGGATTGTTTAGGGACATGACCCCTATCATTTAAGCTCAAAGCCCTAGGGTTATGAACCATCTTGGGCATATATGGTGCACGAACACGGTCAAAACAAAAATTGTGTAAATGACCTTTCCGATTGCAATTAGTGCAATGAAAGAGGCCCATTTGATTTTGTTGACCATAAACATGTGCACGAGAAACATTTGAAACATTTGCAAACATGGATGATCTTTTAAAATTATTTTGCAAATGTGAAACTCTCTTTAAATCAAAACAAAATTTGGCCAAATGACCAAATCGACCACAATGATCACATTTAAACACATGAGCATGCTTATGATGAACATGATGAGTATGTGCATGTGGTAGGCAATAAAAATTGCCTTTAATCCTTATCAGAAAAGTTCAGAACAAAACTGCTAAAACCTCACCCGAAATAGCAAAAAAGGGGAAAACGCAGATATCTCCCAAACCGTAAGGAATTTGGCAAAACGGAGGAAGCAAACCGAAGCTTTCGGCTTGGTTTGGATGGCTCCATCTCGTCGAGATAGGCGATTTTCATATATAATTCGTCCAATTCCGACTTACGGTTTGAAAGTTACGGCCTATTCTTCAATCCATGCTCAGGAGCTCGCCTGCAACTCAAATTCGCCTGCAGTCCCAAATCCGCCTGCAGACCCAAGTCTGCCTGCGCACCTGAGCTCGCCTGCAAACCCAGTTCGCCTGCTAGCTCGCCTGCAGACCCAAGTCCGCCTGCAGTCCCAAACTCACCTGCAGACCCAGTTCGCCTGCAAGCTCGCCTGCAGACCCAAGCTGCAGACTCGCCAGCTCACTGTCAACTGCCCACTTGGAGTATGGGAACAGTTACATCAGTGGTCAAATCCCACAAATCAAGGGAGAGGGCACAATACTCCAGGCCCGTCAGATGGCCGTCCACAGTACGAATGAGCGGACAGGCGCCGAAACAGCCTGCACCCTCATAAATGCGGCTCACCTCAGTTGTCCAGGTGAAGGGACGAGAGCCGCCAACGCTCGGTGGTTGGTCAGATCCACGCAAGCATCTGACAGCCGTTGTCACGCATACGAGGAGGGGCTTTCCCACTCCTATGTAGCGTGATGCAGAGCACAGCTCTTCGAATGACCATTGACGGTACGAATGAACAGCAGGACGTCTCCGAACAACGTGTGGTCACATCCCATAATTCAAGGAGCAGTCAAGCTATCTCCCTCACCTCTATTAGTGGTCAAATCCCATGAATCAAGGGATAGCCCATGCCATCCCTTGCCTGTTAAAACCCATCTTCAGCAGCATGAAGAAGGGGGATTGGCCGTTGCATATTCTGCTGGCTAATCTCCCAAAGGTTGAACCTGGACCTTTGCCAAAGGCTCCCTCATTTGAGAACCGAAGCTCCGGCAGCAACTTCGATCGGATCGTCCAAGGGAAGCAGACTCGGCACGAGCACCGAGCGAGGCATCCTATCGCCACCTAAAGTCCCCACACAAAACAAAGAGGGCCTTCCCTCTGCTTCTGTTGTAAACATTTGATTTGTTAGTTTGTAATAAGCTTTCTTATAAATACAAACGAAACTCCTTTCTTCGGAAGAATCAAATTTTCACCCTACAGAAGATGGCGACCACAGTGGGAGAATCCGTTCATTCAGATGAATTGGTGGTGGCGCAGTCTGACGAAGTTGCTGCAGGGACTACTGTTGAGTCCCTTGTGATCAAATTCGAAGGGTACTTACAATCGTCCTCTTCTCGCAGCAATACATCTCGCGATGGTTGCAGAGTCGTGCGGGTGGCCCAGCCCCAAGAGGCTGAGGCAACCAGCTCGCTCATGGAAAGACTTGCTTCGCCAAGGAGAACAAGTCGAGAGCATGCTCAAGCATATGGGTGACGAAGACCCGCATGAATTTCGAGGGGATGATGACCAAGATGCCTTGGTAGTGGAGACCGATCCCTCATATCCTCCAAATTTCCCCCGTTGATCCTCTTCAATAGGACGGCGGGCCCACATAGTCGCTCTAATCGTGATGATCTTGTCAAGTTAACACTACACCTCTGACAATCTCCCGTTGATCCTCTTCAATAGGACGACGGGCCTACAAAGCTATCACGTTAACAATCACCTCTGATAGTTCTTCGACACTCCAACTGGTGCATGAGTTTAAACTGCTCCCTTAACACTCCGACAAGTACACGAGTATAAACTGCTTCTTCTGATCCTCCAACTGGTATAAGAGGTTAAACTATTCCCCACACTTCCACTTCTTGAGCCAGGTTCCCAGTACGGGCGAACCGCTCAAATCAGGCGAGCCTAACAGTTTAGGCGAGCTCCACTTCTTGAGCCAGGTTCCTAGTACGGGCGAACCGCTCAAATCAGGCGAGCCTAACAGTTAGGCGAGTCCCACTTCTTGAGCCAGGTTTCCATTTACGGCGAACCGCTCAAAACAGGCGAGACTAGCAGTTCAGGTGGGCTGCATCAAACTCCCACTTGGTCAAACCTTCAGATAGTTAGGACCAAAGCCACAATCCCCCGCCAATCCTCTTCAATAGGATGGCGGGACCCCCACTGTCACGTTAACAGTTACCTCTGACAAATCAACTTACCAGTCCTCTTCAATAGGATGGTAGGTCCATAGAGTTGCTCAAATCGCAATAAACTCCCACTGTCATGTTAACACTACACCTCTGACAAAATCAACTTACCAATCCTCTTCAAAAGGATGGTAGGTCCTCAAAGTCGCTCCGATCGCGGCAATTCCTATCACGTTAACGATTACCTCTGATAGCCGACACCGTCATTCCCGCAAATGACGTTGTCCGATCAGTCGTCATACTCATACGTCCCTGAACGATTTGATTCTCCCAGCACCGTCTTTCCCATAAAAGGCGTTGTTGTTTGATAGTGGCCTACTATGCGATGTGCTGCTATTTCAGGGTTCGTCTTTGCCCCAAGAGAAGACAAATCAGGGTTCGTCTTCATCTTTGCCCTAAGAGAAGACAAGTTTCCCCCTTACACTCCAACTGGTGCATGAGTTTAAACTGCCCCCTTATACTCCGACTGGTGCATGAGTCTAAACTGCCCCCTTATACTCCAACTGGTGCATGAGTCTAAACTGCTCCCTACACTCTTAATCCAAATGCCTCGAAAGGCTAAGGATAGAGGAGAAATTTTAGCATTGAGCCTAAAAGAAACTCCTCAACAACTTACCATGCTAAGGGCAAGAGCATGGCTAGTCCAACTCAAACGGCAGTTGGTAAAGACAAATCAAGTCCGTTGATAGCTGAGGGTTTGCTCAAAATCCTAGAAGGCGATCATCAGCTGCGAGTGAAGAGCAGGGATCACTTTACGGGACTTCATATCCAAAGTGTTCCAGACCCCATGCGGCCTGATTCAGGTCTGAAAACTTTGGAGGGGGTTTTGTAGGCAATAAAAATTGCCTTTAATCCTTATCAGAGAAGTCATCTCGCCAGACAGGCGCAGGCACACTGTACCAATCTCGCCTGACGGGTGAACCTCGCCAGCCTGAACCTCGCCAACACGCTCACGCTCAAATAGGGGTGGCCACCCCGTTTGCCGGCGCGGGTCTGACGTCCGTCTCTGACAACGACGACGACGATTGCTCGGCAACGGTAACGTTGCAGACTTCAAGCTCAATTCGAGGCAGGCACGTGAGTGTGCACATGACCGACATCCCTGAGGAGATGTCTAGGAGGCTCGACGAGCAACAAGCAACCATCGACTCCCTAAAGGAGATGTTGGAGCAGCTCCTGAGCGAGAAAAAGAGGAAGAGAGAGAGGACTTCGTGGGCTTCGCATAAATCCTTGAAGCACAAAGAGCGGGTGCCTACTTCTTCTCACTCCTCATCCGAGTCATCTAGAGGAGCGTCATCTTCGGGCCATAACCCAAGAGACAAGAGGTTTGACGATCTCCAAAGTCAACTCGACGCCTTGAAGCTCCAGAAGCATGCGAACAAGCTGGGGGTTGTCAGACCGTATCCAATTGAATGGGATGCGGTCTCCTACCCGGCAAAGTTCGAGCCGCTGGACCTCCTGCAGTTCAATGGAAAGGGTTCTCCTACCCAGCACATCTACTACTTCCAGGCGCAAACTGGACACATAGTGGGAAACGATCCCATTATGACTCGACTGTTCATTGGTACCCTCAAGGGGGTCGCTTTTGAATGGTTTCGCAGATTGAAGCCCGGGTCCATCACCTGCTGGAAGGACATGGAAAGGCTCTTCGTGGCCAGATTCTTCGACGATGACACAGAAGTATCTATGGCCACCCTGCTAACTGTGAAGCAGAGGAAGACAGAGTCTGTAAGCAGCTTTGTCAAGAGATTCAGAAACCGATCGTTGCATTCCCGCGATCGAGTTTCCGAGGCCACGCTCATCGAGATGTGCCGGAACAATCTCTCCATCAGCGTTCTGTCCAATATGGGCGCTGTTGAAGCTCGCTCATGAGTTCGCCTGCTAGCTCGCCTGCAGACCCAAGTCTGACTGCAGTCCCAAACTCGCCTGCAGACCCAGTTCGCCTGCAAGCTCGCCTGCAGACCCAAGTCTGCCTGCGGTCCTAAGCTCGCCTGCAGACCCAACCTGCAGACTCGCCAGCTCACTGTCAACTGCCCACTTGGAGTATGGGAAC
>NC_033800.1:4898068-4955079 GCF_001876935.1 Asparagus officinalis | reverse complement strand
TTGATTCGTCGTACGTTGACTTTTGTCGCAACGCGTTGACTGCGTTGACCTAGGGTTACGCGTTGACTGTCGTTGACTCTAGGGTTTTGGATAGTCGTACGTTGACTTTTGTCGCAACGCGTTGACTGACGTTGACCTAGGGTTACGCGTTGATCGGCGTTGACCCTTAGGGTTTTGGATCGTCAAACGCTGATTGGTGTTGACCTAGGGTTACGCGTTGACCGGCGTCCACCCTAGGGTTTTGATTTGTCAACGGTTGACTTTTGTCGCAACGCGTTGACTGGCGTTGACCTAGGGTTACGCGTTGACCAGCGTCCACCCTAGGGTTTTGATTCGTCAACGGTTGACTTTTGTCGCAACGCGTTGACTGGCGTTGACCTAGGGTTACGCGTTGACCGGCGTCCACCCTAGGGTTTTTATTTGTCAAAGGTTGACTTTTTTCGCAACGCGTTGACTGCGTTGACCTAGGGTTACGCGTTGACTGGCGTTGACTCTAGGGTTTTGAATCGTCAAACGTTGATTGGTGTGGATTTTCATCCTCAAACGTTGACTTTTGTTGCAACGCGTTGACTGGCGTTGACCTAGGGTTACGCGTTGACCAGCGTCCACCCTAGGGTTTTGATTCGTCAACGGTTGACTTTTGTCGCAACGCGTTGACTGGCGTTGACCTAGGGTTACGCGTTGACTGGCGTTGACTCTAGGGTTTTGAATCGTCAAACGTTGATTGGTGTTGACCTAGGGTTACGCGTTGACCGGCGTCCACCCTAGGGTTTTGATTTGTCAACGGTTGACTTTTGTCGCAACGCGTTGACTGCGTTGACCTAGGGTTACGCGTTGACTGGCGTTGACTCTAGGGTTTTGAATCGTCAAACGTTGATTGGTGTGGATTTTCATCCTCAAACGTTGACTTTTGTTGCAACCCGTTGACTGGGGTTGACCTAGGGTTACGCGTTGACCGGCGTTGACCCTTAGGGTTTTGAATCGTCGAACGTTGATTGGTGTGGATTTTCATCCTCAACGGTTGACTTTTGTCGCAACGCGTTGATTGGCGTTGACCTAGGGTTACGCGTTGACTGGCGTTGACTCTAGGGTTTTGAATCGTCAAACGTTGATTGGTGTGGATTTTCATCCTCGAACGTTGACTTTTGTCGCAACGCGTTGACTGGCGTTGACCTAGGGTTACGCGTTGACCAACGTCCACCCTAGGGTTTTGATTCGTCAACGGTTGACTTTTGTCGCAACGCGTTGACTGGCGTTGACCTAGGGTTACGCGTTGACCGGCGTTGACCCTCAGGGTTTCAACGCGTTGACTGCGTTGACCTAGGGTTACACGTTGATCGGCGTTGACCCTTAGGGTTTTGGATCGTCAAACGTTGATTGGTGTTGACCTAGGGTTACGCGTTGACCGGCGTCCACCCTAGGGTTTTGATTTGTCAACGGTTGACTTTTGTCGCAACGTGACTTTGAACTACCTCCGCCACATTATGCTGGCTTAGGGTTTTGGATCACCGTGTGATGACTTTTGGTCGCAACGCATTGACCGGCGTTGACCTAGGGTTATGCGTTGACCGGCATTGACCCTTAGGGTTTTGAATTGTCAAACGTTGACTTCTGTCGCAACGCTTTGACCGGCGTCCACCCTAGGGTTTTGGATTCGTCAAAGGTTGACTTTTGGTGCAACCCGTTGACTGGGGTTGACCTAGGGTTACGCGTTGAATGGCGTCCACCCTAGGGTTTTGGATCGTCAAACGTTGATTGGTGTGGATTTTCATCCTCGAACGTTGACTTTTGTTGCAACCCGTTGACTGGCGTTGACCTAGGGTTACGCGTTGACCGGCGTCCATCCTAGGGTTTTGATTTGTCAATGGTTGACTTTTGGAGTCCCTCAATATTCAACCATTGGTGAAGAATCAGAGTGTTTTGGGGTTCAGAAAACAATTTGGGGGGTCCAAAAAAGTTTGGGGGGTCAAAACAGATTCGAGACGCCCCGGGGGTGTCCCGACAAAACCGGGACACCCTGGGGTGTCTCGGCTTTGCCGAGACACCCTTGGGGTGTCTCGGTTTTGCCGAGACACCCCATGGGGGTGTCTTGCCTTTTTCATGGTCCCCCCCCTTTTTGTCTTTTTCTTCATTTTGTTTCCCCCCTCTTTGTTTTCTTTCTTGTTTGAATTTGTTTCCCCTTTTGTTTTCCCCCCTCTTTTCAAAAGAGAATTCATCTTCTTCCTCCAAACCTCCTCCATTGTTTTTCTTTCAAGAGCTCCATACCCCAAAGAAATTCGGTTTTTTGTATGCTCCTTCTTGGCCGAAAATTTTCACTTTTCACTAGGGTTTCTCCCTCCACCTTCAAGCTCGGATCTTGACTCTTGGATTGGGGATTTCAAGCCTCTTGATTTGGGTAAGCTCCTCTTCACCATCCTCTTATTTTGTGGTAAAGGTTGCATTTTTATTCTTGTGGTAGACTAGGGGGCATGTATGCACTATTATTTCGGGGGGTTTTGTGCAAAAAGAGGTAATGGCCGAAACTTTGGGGGGTTTATTTGCAAAATTCGTGGGGGTTTATTTGCAAAAAGACCATACCTTATTGAGGGTTTTATGTGCAAATGTGGGGCCGAAAAGTTTTGGGGGCTTATTTGCAAAAGTGGCCGAAGAATTGGGGTGGTGTTCATGTAATAGAGGACTGAAGTTTAGGACCTAAATTACATGTTCATTTGGCCACAAGCTTGAGGGGTATTTTAGGCAAGAGGACCAAAAGTTGTTGGAGGGGTTTATTTGCAAAACAGCCCATAAATGTCTTAGAGGGACTTATTTGCAAAAGGCAGTGAACTTATGGCTGAAATCCAATGAGTTTTGACCACGAACTCATGATCAAAATTTTGATAAGGCATGTGGAGCCCAAACCAAGATTTTGTAGAGGGGCTTTTATGCAAAATTGGCTGAATTCTGCAAAAGGGCTCATTTGCAAATTTTAACCAAAATTGTGGGGTACCGGGGTGTTATATGATCGAATGTGACGATCATGACCCGGGTCACGCGTGTCCTTGACCTAGATTTTGGCCTTGAACACTAAGGGTATTTTGGGTATTTCACCAAAATTCACCGTGACAGATGACAATCATCGTGTACGAAATTAGTAGGTTTAATTAGACTTCAATTATGAAATCCTATTTGTGTATAGGATTTTAATTAAAGTTCTTAATTTCCCTTTTAAATTTCGTATATTCATGTTTTAGATTGTACCTGACTTGCTGCTTTTCGTTGCAGATTTGCAATGTCTCCGCGTCGATCTCGTCCCCGGAGGAGCCGTTCTCGTTCACAGCATAGTGAGGAGGAGGTCCCCACGACATCCTCTCCCGCGGCTTCATTTTTCGGGGGTGAGAATTTATGCAGAGATTTTGTCTTACATCCCTGATTGACCTCTTTGCGGGTCATGAAGGAAGAACCGATACCTCTCTCGCGGAGGGTAAGGTTTCAGACTTGTTTTGCTTAGCCAATTCAAGTCTTCGGATATATTGGGGCGATTTTGTGTTGTCCTACACCTTATAGGTCGGTGTACGTTACCACGTTATTCACGTGATGACGCATGCCGTCCTTCTGGTGTAGGTCACTCAAAATCGTCTCTCCAATTATTCCGTGGATGAGTCTATCATTCTTCTTACGAGATGGATTTTCTGATTCCGCCCTTGTGCTTTATTGCAGTGGAATTTCCCGCGGGTAGCCTTCCTCCTCACGCCAACACCGGATGTAGTCGGGAGGTTTTCTCTTCCGCTACTCTTAGGCAGGCTGTTGGCCCACTTCCTCGGTTCGACGGGGATCGTCCAAATGACTCTTGCCGTTCGATACAGGAAGGAGGGCGCCATTGCTTGCGCCAACTTATCACAGATGCCTCCTTCACCCCTGATTCTACTTCCACTCAGGTTCTAAAGAAGCCGGGTTTTCTATTTGGAGATCATGTCAGGGATCCTGCCACGCTGACTCTTTGTGAGGAGCATTGGTTAACTCTTGACGGTGGAGCCTGTTTGTACATCCCTTCGATTCCACGCCACTATTCTTTCAGTCATTTGAAGGGGCAAGCCGTGGACCGGCAGATGTCTTGGCATCTTACTGAAGATGCTGATCGGGTTCAATGCGGATATGCTACTAACCATAAGACTCCTGGCTCTGAGGGGTATCATGACGTGCGTGGTCTACGACCCGGGATCATGGGTCTTGATACTGCACCCCCAGGCGAGGTGTCAGCTGCTGCTCCGACTGTGAGCAACCGTCTGGCTCTTCTTGGGAGACAGTTACCCCCATCGGAGTACAGATGTTATGGCTGGGCTTCCTCCCTAGCCAAAGGGTGGTGGGCGCGCATGACTGGTTTCGTCTTGGCGCGCTGGGAGAGGGATCTGAAGAGCAGTGGGTTGTATGCACCCATACGAGCTACTATGTACGGCATCCCAGTCAGCTGTCGCCATTTCTTGGCTTTGCTGGAGACTTATGTGCCCGATAGCAACACCTTCCTGACCAGCGGAGGTGAGCTAGGGTTGGCCTTGCACGAGATGCATTATGTTTCGGGTCTTCCGATGGGGGACTGTCCGTATCAGGAGTACTTCCCTACGAACCAGCAGCTGGAGTGTATGAAGAAAGATACTCCGGACATGTATGACACACTCTGGGATCTTACTTGCCACTACTACACTTCCTTGATCCAAACTTCTCCCCAAGCGAGAAGGAAGAGGCAGATCAGCTTGAAGCAGTTTGCCAGCTACTTGTTTCAGAACTTGGATGGTGATTCTAGTGCGCCCATTCATGAATTAGACGTGATGACTCCTTCGGCCGTTAATGAGTTGTTGGAAAAGGCTGAGGTTCGTTCCTACACTATCGGCAGTGCTGAGGGGGCTTTTCCCGCGGGGACAAAGTTTCGCTCTTTTCTCCGCCGCGCACAGAGGTCTATAGGGTCCCGGGCGCTATTAGCAGGCTACCTTGCCCTTTGGTTGAAGAAGTGTGTCGTCCCGCACCAACCTTCTGACGCTCTACCCATCGAGGTGCTCTTCCCTGCAGTTCAGCTGGCTTATGGGAGAGAGCTTTCCCTGCTCCCAGCAATGGTTGCTAGTATCCATTGCGGGCTCAGGGGTCTGGTTAGCAGTTTTACACATATGGGTTCTGAACCATCAGCTGAGCTGGTTTGCCCAAAGGTTGAGCTCCCTTACGCATATTTGATGGCGTGGCTCGTTCTTCACCGTCCCGACTTGATGTCGGCCCCCAGCGTTGTTGACATCCCTGTCCCCTTCATGCAATTGTTGGAGCAGAGCAGATGGTTTGGGAGCAAATTTAGTGATGTTCAGCGAGAGCTCCGGGTCCGCAAGAGTTGGGAGTTCTTTAAGTGTTTCCCTCACTTTTCAGGTCGCTATGGCGACGTGCTGGTTGATGAGGAGAAACCTAGAAGTGACCGGACCGTTCTTGACGCTGGTTGCTTCCGGTGGTTAGTGAACATCCGTGTAGGCTATCTCGTCCTTCGGGTGAAGAACCAGTGCCACATAGAGCCTTATCTCCCTTGCCGCTTTGCTCGACAATTCGGCTATGACCAACTGTATGTCGGGAATCCGAGCCGCAGCCTGCGGGTTGAGGGAGGATTGATTGATGGCGTTCGAGCGTGGCTATGGACGATGGTGGGCTGTACTGGAGCCCGTTTTGCTCTTCCTTCGTACCGGCGTAAGCCATTGATCACTTTCCTCAGCTGCAAGTGGTTCCTTTCTGCATATGAGTCCATCAGCGTGAGGAGCCTCTCAGAGTTGCAGTCCGAGTACGCGGTCCGGGCTGCTATGATGGCTGGTCGCAGAGCTGAGCTTGCTCAGAAGCGGAGAAAAGGGCATGCCAAATCTCTTGTCTCAGACGAAGAAGAACTTCTCCCTACGGGTGATGATGACGAGACCTCCGAGGACGAGTATGCGGACGCAGATACCGGCAGAGGGGATCTCGATACTGGTTTGTCCTATCTCTTTTAATTTTCATTTTCCATAAATGACAGCTCTTTTTCATTGAAATGGCTATTGTCACTTTAGGTAGGGCAGTCAATGATCATGAGCCACCAGCTCCTACACACGTTGAAACGTGTGATAGGCCTGCGCATGTTCGACCCTTTGGTCCTCGGAGGGTTGGTGCCCCGAAGAGGAAGAAGACCGCCCATAAGCCCCATGACGATCAGCGTCCCTGTGGAGTGGACTTAGGGAGCACTGCCGATGGAGGGGGAGGTAACATTCAATTGCTCTTGCTTCAAGGTTGTTTACCTTTTGGGGATTTGTGACCATGTTTTGTGCTTCAGGTTTCTTCGAGGAGGGCGAACTCCCACCGGGTTCGGCGTCCCCTGGCGTTGACAACATGGATTGCTTTGTGCAACAAATGTGCGACGCTTTTCACGATGGGTCTTTGGGCATCGACCTTAACATCGATCTTGAGCAGATAAATAATGTTGAGCCCACAATCCCTTATTCAGGTATATCCGCATCCAATGTCATTTTCCTTATGTAAGGTGAAGGAAGATTTCTCGTTTGAGCTTTCCTCATCCTTCAACATTTGGGTTACCCTGCAGATGTTGCGATGGAGGGGCCAAGCTTCTCGAAGCCGGATGCCGGCTTATTAGCTGACATGCTGGCTGAGCAGACTTCCAGAGGGACCGAGAGACCATTCTTCGGGAACGATTCATCTACCGGTATATATCTGATTTTCTCCCTCTTGCCCGATATTTCATATGACTAATGAATGATTGATTATCGCAGCGTCTACCATTGGAGTTAGCCCGGTATCTATCCCTGGCATATCCAGTTTGCCTCAGAGCGACGGGCTTGCAGGTATGTATACGATTCAGGGATATTGTACTTTCCTATGTTTATCTGTCTTTTGACTAATGAGTGCAATCATAGGACCAGCCGCTAGGACTGATTCTCATATGACTCCTGACATCCCTCAAATGCCCGCGGATAATGGATCTACAGGTATGCAGATCCCAATTCTTCTTATTCGTCTAAATTTTCATTTTGACTAATAAGAGAGTGTCATCATAGGACCAGCAGCTTGGGCCGATACTCTTATGACTCTTGGCATTCCGGCTGCATCTGAGGACATGGGGATTGCAGGTATGTATACGACCTCCTTATCCCGATTCTCCTTACTTGTCCAAATTTCCATTTGGTTAACATAGGAATGTCACTGTAGGACCAGGCGTTCAGCCTGATACTGCTACAGTCCCCGGGGTTGAAAGTCCTCATAGCAGTGGTGCCTCCCCGTCTCTGCCGAGTGGTGCGAGCAATCTGTCTGCAGGGGCTGACGTACCCTCTTCTGCTGCTGTCCCGGAGCCTGTCGGCTCTCAACCCGATGGGACATCCGTTGGCGTCGGTATGTTCGGAACCTGCCTTTTGACTTTCCTTTCCATATTCGATAGTTCACTGAGCTTCCAAGTTGTTGCTTGTAGGATCTCGATCTTCTTTGCACGAGCGTGTCCGTAGCCTTTTGGCCGATACTGATCCTGACGGAGAGGCTTTCCGTACGGACCTCAGCTTCTTCACCGCCTGGTATAATGGCTTGATCGAGAAGCTTCTCCACCGAGGAGGCGGCTTCGATCAGTTCCGGCGTTCCTTCTCTCGCCACATGACGATGATGAGGGAAGAAGGATACCCGGAACTGGCTGATTCCTTCACTGCTGATTTCGCTGCCCTGGAGTCAGAGATACGAGAGTTGAAGGAACTGGAGGTTACCGGGGCTTCTTCTTTCGTATCCTCTGAGTTAGAGCATAGGATGGAGCAGTGGCGTGAACTGAGATCTTCCGTCGGGCGTGAGCTTCAGTCACGCGAGAGCTCCCTTGCGCATCTAATGGCTAACATGGCGAGGATGGATAGGGAGAAAGCTGAGTTACTCCGTTCCTTGGACTCGAATCGCGAGGAAGCGACTAGGTTGAAGGAGGCCTTGAAGCGTGCCGAGGAATCCGCCGTTCTTATCGCAGATGACTTGATCGGACTAGAGCGTTCCCGTGACCAGGTACTCGAGGAGTTCGGATCCACTCAGGAGGGATTGATGAAGTTGAAGAGTGAAGCTGCGGAGATCTTGAGCTGTTCTGAGGAATCTGCCCGAGCAGATCTGCAGGCGGGACTTGAGCAGAGTTATGCAGATAGACTTTTTAGCTTAAAGTCTCATATTCTTAGCCGTCAGTTGCCTTCGGGCTAATGAGCTCTTTGTTGTATGCTTTTGACTTGACCTATTAATAGAAACTCCACATTTGCTTCTTTCTTGTGATTTGTCTGCATTTCTTCTGAATGACAGATTTTATGGGATTTTTGGCAAACCCCCAGCCATCAACGGGTTTGATATGCCTTTACCGATCACCGTTTGAATCGGGCTAGCATGTGGATTGTCTAGATCCGTCCCACATGTAACGTTGTGCTAAGAAAATTGCTTTTCTTAGATTTGATGCTATGACTTTGAATACATAGACTTCGTCTTTCTTACGGGAATAGACTACCCGGCAACGCGTGTTAGGCATTGACTTTGGGGTTTTTGGCAAACCCCCAGCCTTCAACGGGTTTGATATGCCTTTACCGATTACCGTTTGAATCGGGCTAGCATGCGGATTGTCGAAATCCGTTCCGCATGTAACGTTGTGCTAAAGGAATGAACTCCCTTAGACTTAATGCTACGACTTTGAATACGTAGACTTTGCCCTTGTTACGGGAATAGGCTACCCGGCAACACGTGTTAGGTGTTGACTTATCCCTACTTAGGATTCGGGATAAAATTCCCCATGCACCAAGTGCGCGGATTGGAAGTTGAAAGTTGTGTCAAAATAGGAGAGGAAGAATTTTATATTCTATCTCCCGATGCTGAAGAGGAAGAATTTTATATTCTATCTACAGCTGGAAAGGAAACTCGAGGTGGGATATCCACCCCCAGAATCCGGAAGGATGAACTGGGAGCGGGATCTCCACTCCGAGCATCCGGAATGATGAACTGGGAGTGGGATCTCCACTCCGAGCATCGGAAAGGTCCGAGGAGAGGAAGAATTTTATATTCTATCTCCCGGTGCTAAAGAGGAAGAATTTTATATTCTATCTTCAGCTGGAAAAGAAACTCGAGGTGGGATTCTCCACCCCCAGTATCTGGAAGGATGAACTGGGAATGGGATCTCCACTCCGAGCACCCGGAATGATGAACTGGGAGTGGGGTCGCCACTCCGAGCATCGGAAAGGTCCGAGGAGAGGAAGAATTTTATATTCTATCTCCCGGTGCTAAAGAGGAAGAATTTTATATTCTATCTTCAGCTGGAAAAGAAACTCGAGGTGGGATTCTCCACCCCCAGTATCTGGAAGGATGAACTGGGAGTGGGATCTCCACTCCGAGCATCGGAAAGGTCCGAGGAGAGGAAGAATTTTATATTCTATCTCCCGGTGCTAAAGAGGAAGAATTTTATATTCTATCTTCAGCTGGAAAAGAAACTCGAGGTGGGATTCTCCACCCCCAGTATCTGGAAGGATGAACTGGGAATGGGATCTCCACTCCGAGCACCCGGAATGATGAACTGGGAGTGGGGTCGCCACTCCGAGCATCGGAAAGGTCCGAGGAGAGGAAGAATTTTATATTCTATCTCCCGGTGCTAAAGAGGAAGAATTTTATATTCTATCTTCAGCTGGAAAAGAAACTCGAGGTGGGATTCTCCACCCCCAGTATCTGGAAGGATGAACTGGGAATGGGATCTCCACTCCGAGCACCCGGAATGATGAACTGGGAGTGGGGTCGCCACTCCGCAGATTTCAGGTTTTGAATAAGTGACTGTTTATAGCCGTTTTGTGGACGTTAATTGGGTTTAAAATTATGTCATTTCAGAGGCTATAAATAGGTTTAAACATCAGAAAACAAGCACCAAGTTTTACACTTGTAAGATCAAACATTTTGTGCATATTCACTCTCTAATTTTCCAGATTTTCATGCTAAGTGTTTAGAAAAAGAGAGTTTCTGATATTGCCTTGGTTTCAATCATTCTTAGAGATTGTATAGGCAATATTCAGAGAGTTAAAAGAATCCTAAGCCACTGCAGCACTTCACTACACATTCAAGGCTTATAGGATCAATTGTGTTCTTGCTTCAAAAAGGATTTCTCTCGGGTTTGAGAGGGTTGATCTCTTGGTTTAGAGATTGGGTGGCAATTGGCATGGTCTTGTCAATTGGTGTTGCAATTTGCATGGTCTTGCAAATTGGTCAGGTTTGCTTTTGATTTTGTAAGGTTTCAAAATCATAGTGGAAATCTCAAGCGGGATTTGCTTGGGGACTGGATGTACACCGGGGAGGTGGAACCAGTATACATGCTTGTGTTTGTGATGTTCATTTTCTGAGATTGCCATTCTTTCTTTGCAATTTATAATCTACTTTGCATATATTCTAAAAGAACACTATTCACCCTCTTTCTAGTGTTCTAGTGTATCTATTTCAGATCCTACAATGGATTCTTTGGGATAATAATTATCTCTCTGTCCAGAATATTAATACTTCTGATCAATTCATTACATGCAATGTGGAATCAAAAGATGGAAGACTAAAGTGTTTAATCACAACCATATATGTTCTCAATCATATGGAAGGCATAAAAGTTCTTTGGGATGATCTAATGGCTTTCAAAAGGAATGTGTCAGGACCTTGGCCAGTAGGAGGTGATTTCAATGCCATACTTAATAGTGAAGAGAAGCTAGGAGGGACTCAAATAACAGATTCAGAGGTTGAGGACTTTCAGAATTTTATTGATACAAGCCAGCTTAAACATATTAAATCCACTGGATGTTTTTTCACTTGGAGTAATAAGCAGGATGCATCTACAAGAGTCTGGAGCAGGTTGGATAAAATTCTAGTTAATGAAGACTGGATTTTCCAATATACATCAAGCCAGATGGATTTTCTGATGCCATATTGTTCTGATCACTCCCCAGGATTGTTAACAGTTGGAGATGAAGGTAATTGTGAAGGCAAGAGGCCATTCAAATTCTTTTCTATGTGGACTAAACACCCAGACTTCCTACCAGCAGTTAGCTCAGTTTGGAATAAGCATATCTCTGGATACAGCATGTACAGGGTGCAAAACAAGTCAAAAAACTCAAACCTGTGTTCAAAGACCTGAATAAAAGGCACTTCATGAATATTAGTGAACAATTATCCAGAGCTAAAGTAGAGCTATATGATATACAAGCTCAACTAAGTTCTGACCTTTTTAATCCAGGTCTGATTACCAGGGAAAAGGAACACATTAGGAAATACACAAAGTTACTTGATTGTGAAAACTCATTTCACAGGCAAAAAGCTAATATCAAGTGGGGATTGCAAGGTCATAAGAGCACCCAATATTTCCATGCTGTTATGAAGAATAAGAGACACCACAATAGAGTGCTGTCTATATACACGGAAAATGGTATCAGGATTACAGATACACAAGATATCATCTCTGAATTCATTCAATATTATAAAAAACTGCTTGGAACCATAATACCCACTACACCTCCTGATCCTGTGGTTATCTCTAAAGGGCCAATTCTCTCTTCCAATCAACGCATTGAGCTTAGTAAACCTGTCACCAGAGAGGAAATTAGACAAGCTGTCTTCACTATGTCAGATGGAAAAGCCCCAGGCCCAGATGGATTTAGTGCTTCTTTCTTCAAGGCTGCATGGGAAGTCATTAATGAAGATATATTCATGGCAGTTGAGGAATTTTTTTAGTTCAGGTAAACTTCTTGGTGCTCTAAATTCTACAACCATTACCTTGGTTCCCAAAATACTCAACCCAAACTCAGCATCTGACTTCAGGCCAATAGCATGCTGCAATATTATATACAAAATCATCACAAAGATTATTGCTAACAGGATTCAGAATATCATGGGTTTCTTGGTTAATGATGCACAAAGTACATTTGTTAAAGGGAGGCTTCTCTCAAGTAATTTCCTTTTAGCCCATGAGCTCATCAAGCACTATGGGAATAAACATATATCACCTAGAGCCATTATAAATGTGGATCTAAGGAAGGCTTTTGACACTATGAATTGGGGTTTCATCAAGACTATGCTTGAGGGTCTGGGATTCCCTGAAATAATGATCGGTTGAATTTGGGAGTGCATTACCACTCCAAAATTTTCTTTATCCCTTAATGGCTCTTTGCATGGTTATTTCCATGGAGCAAGAGGTCTGAGACATGGAGACCTACTCTCCCCCCATCTGTTTGTGATAGACATGGAATACCTGTCAAGGAGACTAGAGCTGCTTAAGGAAGACAAAAGGTTCAAATTTCATCCCAAATGTTCTAAAATGAAGATAACACATCTGCTTTTTGCAGATGACTTGTTAATATTTGGCAAAGCTGATATGAGCTCAATCACTAGACTAAACACTTGCTTGCAAGAATTCTGCCAAGTATCATGACTGGAAGCCAATCCCAGTAAGTGTGCAATCTACTTGAGTGGTATTGAAGATAATCAAAAGTCCTAAATTTGCATGTATTTGAGCTTTTCGGAGGGTGTTTTTCCTATGAGATACATGGGGCTGCCTTTGACAACAAGAAGGATATATAACACACTTTGAGTGTTCTTCTCTTATAAGAAAAATTACTAATCAATTTCAAAGCTGGCAGCAAAACAGGAATCTATCCTATGCGGGGAGAATTCAAATGATTAAATCAGTCATCCTGGGGATACAAACCTTCTGGTTCAGCAACTATATCCTGCTGAGCAAGATTTTTGAAAAAATTGACAGACTCTGCTCATCCTTTCTTTGGGGTCAGAAAATTTACTTAATATCTTGGGATTTAGTTTGCCTGGGTAAGAAATAGGGAGGCTTAGGTCTGTTTCAGCCAAATTATGGAACCAAGCAGCTGCTGTGAAACTACTATGGATGATTCATCAGAAGAAAGACCTGCTTTGGATCAAATGGATCCATGGTTACTATCTACAAAATTCAAGTGTTTGGCAAATTCAACAGAGGAAGAATGACTCATGGATGTGGAAGCAACTCCTCAAAATTAGAAACATGATCTTAGCTAAGTTTGGTAATGCAGATAATGTGCTAAACACTCTTAATAGCTGCTGTATCAATGGCAAACTTCGGCTATCTCTGGTATACAATATTCTAACTCAATCATCTTCATCAATTACTTGGGCGGAAACAACTTGGGGGAGCCTGAATTATCCCAAGCATTCTATCATACTTTGGCTAGTCTATCACTCTAGGATTCTCACTTAGGAAAGGTTGTGTCGTTTTGGAATTCTTAGCACTAACTGCTATGTTTTGTGTTCTAGACAACTGGAAAATTGCAAGCATTTGTTTTTTGAATGTCAGTACTCGGCTGATGTATGGAACAATGTAATGGATTGGTTGGGATTTACATGAAGAACCTATGATTGGGATCAACTCAGTAGATGGTTCTCGTGCTGTTTGAAAGGAAAATGGTTTAAGAAGAATTTGAAGAGAATGACTCTATCAGTAGCAGTTTACTTAATCTGGCAAGAGAGGAATGTCAGAATTTTTCAGGGGAAAGCAAGGGGTTCTGGTTCTCTCTTCCGTGTTATCAAACTCTCCATCTTTTCTAAAATTTTGAGTGAAGATTTTCCTCCACATATGAAGGAAGTGATAATGAAGTTGTAACTATAAAATTTCAGCTTCTTGTTTACCAGGTTATATTAATCCTGGTTTTTTGATGTACAGCTCTTTTACACACTTGGAAGATGAATAAAACTTTAATTCATTGACCAAAAAGCTTTATTTTAGTTATTTGCTGCTTTATATCTGTATTATTCCAGATTTAACCACAGACGCCAACAATCTTAAAGCAATATTTGGCCTATTCCAGTGCAAGGATCCCAATGTCAAACTGTTTTCAGGAACAGCAGTACAGTACTCTGGTGTGCACCAACCTGATACTGTCAAGATCTCCTCGATTTGTAAGGCAAAGATCTCATCGATCTATAAGGCAAATATCTCATCGATCTAACAGACCTTCTCGATCCAGGCACTGTTCCTATAATCACTGGCTATTTTACAATATATATCTGTATATATTAATTGTTGTTTTTAGAATAAATTTTATATATATATATATATCCAACAATTATTACCGACACACTTTGGTCAGTTGGTTCGTCCTTCATGAACCACGTTTTATTTGATGAAATTTGAAAATGATAGATTACTATTCAACCGTTCTCATGTGAGTTCTTCTCTCTCTCTATATATATATATATATATATATATATATATATATATATATCCAACAATTATTACCGACACACTTGGTCAGTTGGTTCGTCCTTCATGAACCACGTTTTATTTGATGAAATTTGAAAATGATAGATTACTATTCAACCGTTCTCATGTGAGTTCTTAATTGGGAAATTAGATTCCTTCAGACCTATATGAACGGTTCTTATCTACCCCAAGTGCAATACATAAAGCATCTCAATATAGAAGATTTAATAATATTTTCAAGCAATCATCAAAGCTTTGATGCATCTTCAGGTATTATAAATTGTAATCAACATAATATATCTAAAATTATTACCGACACACTTGGTCAGCTGGTTTGTCCTTCATGAACCACGTTTTCTTTGATGAAATTTGAGAATCATAGATCACTCTTCTCAACCTTTCTCATGAGAGTTTTTAATTGGGAAATTAAATTCCTTCAGAGTCCTATATAAACGGTTCTTATCTACCCCAAGTGAAATCACACAAAGCGTCTCAATATAGAAGATTTATTAATATTTTCAAGCAATCAGAAAAGCTTTGAGGTATCTTCAGGTACTATACGGTGCGAGGGTCTAAGTTCCTTTATCTTGTTCATGAAAGTTTTCAAAATCCTTTTTTTTTTTTTTTGATAATTTCAAAATCCATTTTTCTTCCTTTTTTGCTTTAAAGCTTTAAGGTTATCATGCTTTTATATGCTTCATGATCTGTACACCCATGGTAGATTGTAAGGGGCTGTTTGGTTGTTGTTGGTAAAGTTGTGTATTTATGACACAACTTGGAAAGTTGTTGTCCACCTCATCAATTTCATTTTTATACTTTTCTTTGTTTGTTTTTGATTCTATTAGAATCATAAATTGCTTGTTTGGTTTGCAAATGTAACTTTAATTGTTTGTTTAGAAAGTGTAAAAATTGGTCCCTACTCAAATGATCATATTGGTTGGAATTATTTTTTATTATTTTTTCCTGACTTCAATGTCAGCTTTCTCCTAAGGCCCCGTTTGGATAATGGAAGTATTAGAAGTAAAAAGTAGGTTATAGAAGTAACTTTCAAAGGTATGAAGTAGGAATTGAAGTAGTGGAAATATTATTATTTTTGTTTGTTTCATATATTTTTAGAAGTAATAGCAGTACCCGCGTGGCCTATAAGGAGATATGATGGGATGTTTTGGCCCTAAGGGGCTGTTTGGTTGTTGTTGGTAAAGTTGTGTATTTATGACACAACTTGAAAAGTTGTTGTCCACCTCATCAATTTTACTTTTATATTTTTCTTTGTTTGTTTTTGATTCCATTAGAATCATAAATTGCTTGTTTGATTTGTAAATGTAACTTTAATTGTTTGTTTGGAAAGTGTAAAAAGTGGTCCCTACTCAAATGATCATATTGGTTGGAATTATTTTTTATTATTTTTTCCTAACTTTAATGTCAGCTTTCTCCTAAAATCATGTCTTTTTTTATGAAATCACTTTACAAGCCACATCAGCATATGAAATCACTTTACACTATTTTCACAACTACAAACAAACAATTAAAAGTGATGAAAGCTGACATTGAGACCCACTTTTTTACACTTTCCATCCTTTTACATGGTAAAAACATAAAACCAAACAGCCCCTAAGAGTTCCAAAAAGTAAGGCAACAAATATGATGGAAGTGTTGGAGCAACAAGTAAAATTGACCCATGTGTTGCTGTGATATTTGTGTGAAGAAGTCAAGAAAATTCTTTTTTATGATGGATAAAATATTTTGGGGAGTTGTAATATCGATAAACTAGTGTGAATGAAGGAAAAAATGGTTTAAGCATTTGGCTCAAAAGTTTTTTTTATAAACCGTGTGAACAAAAATATTTTTCAATTATATATTGTAGATAAATTAGTATGGGAAAAGTTGAAAAATAATGTTTTAAACATATGGACAAGACTAATGCTTTTCGTAATTGCATTGTAGATAAATTGGTGCGGAGAAAGCCCACGCCCCCACCCCCCAGAAAAAAAAAGACTCATTTTTATTTAGAAAAATATGAGTGGAAGCATTTGCCAATAATAATTGCTTGGTAGTTGTAATGTACATAAATTAGTATGGAGAAAGGCAAAAAAAAAAAAAAATCATCTTATTCAAAGAGAAATGTTTTAGAGAAAATTAGTCCCTCGCATCTTCAATAATTTCATATTAGTCCCTCTAATCTCAATAATTACTAATTAGTCTCTCAAATCCTAACTAAGGGGTCTTACAATTTGATCCCTTGATGACGAAAATAACTCTTAGTTATGATTTCTCTCTAAAACTCATCTCGCTTAAAAAAGGATTATTTACACTTTGGTAGTCTAAACTTTAAACCTTTTAACTTTAGTACCAAGGTTTTTTTGGCACTTTGATACCCTAAAGATCACACCTTTTAAAGTTTGATACCTCAATGTTTTTTTTTTTTTGACACTTTTGTTAACACAAAGTTTATATCTTTTTAACTTTGACACCCCATAGTTTTGTTCTTGACACTTTGATACATTAAACTTTATCTTAAACTTTAGGCTATTAAAGTTAAAAAATATGCAAACTTTAAGACATCAAAGTAAAAAAATTTAAATCATTGAGGTATGAAAGTTAAAAAATTTATAAACTTTGGTGTATCAAAGTGTCTAAAAAGGTTTGGGGTATCAAAGTTAAAAAAGTGTAGTTTTTGGGTATCAAAGTGTCAAACAAACTAGTGGATATCAAAGTTAAAAAAAAGTGTAAACTTTAAACTGTCAAATTGAAGTCATTGAGGTATGAAAGTTAAAAAAAATTTATAAACTTTGGTGTATCAAAGTGTCTAAAAAGGTTTGGGGTATCAAAGTTAAAAAAGTATAGTTTTTGGGTATCAAAGTGTCAAATAAACTAGTGGATATCAAAGTTAAAAAAAAGTGTAAACTTTAAACTGTCAAATTGAAGTCATTGAGGTATGAAAGTTAAAAAAATTTATAAACTTTGGTGTATCAAAGTGTCTAAAAAGGTTTGGGGTATCAAAGTTAAAAAAGTGTAGTTTTTGGGTATCAAAGTGTTAAATAAACTAGTGGATATCAAAGTTAAAAAAAAGTGTAAACTTTAAACTGTCAAATTGTGAACAAACCTTTAATAAACATTAGATGAGGGTATTTTGGTTATCGAGGGACTAAATTGTAATAAGATTAGGATTTGACGGACCAATGAGCAATTATTTAGACTTGAGGGACTAATATGGATCGAATTATTGAACATTTGAGAGACTAATATCTAAACAATTTTTTAATTAAGAATGTCAATTCATGGAACCTACAACACGCAAGACGAAGCCGTAGATCTTAACCAACTAAGCTATTTCTCTTTTAGAGAATTTTTGACGAAACAATTTAGGCTTTATTTGAATACCATGGTATTTTTCTTGTTGTGTTTTTGTAAAAAAAACACCATGGTGTTATATTTTTTCCTTAAAATATTTTCAAAACACTATGTTAAGTATTTTTGGTCAACACTAGTTTGACCCATTATAACATTAGTATTAAACATATTATTAATATATTATATATTAATTATAATAAAAGGTATTGTAAATAAAATGTTATAATATTTAGTTTACATTATTATAGTATTATAATTAAGTATTAAATATAAAGCAATATAATATTGTATAATATATTATAATATTATATTATACTTTAATGAGTTATATTATATTATAATTATAATTATATTATAATTATTACATATTATTTTCAAATAATTATATATTTAATTATTTTGTTATTGTTGTATATTATATTAATATTTTTATAATAATGGTATTTTATTATTAATAAAATATTATACTATTATTAATACAATATATATTAATATTTTATATATTATATTACATTTACTATACAATATGTTATTATAATAATATTATTATATTGTTATGTTATTATTAAATATGTTACTATTATATAATATTTAATAATTATTACTTTATTAAAATTTATTTATTAAAAAGTTAATAATATTATAGCGATTATACTATTGTATAGTATATTATTATATCATTCTTATATTATTATTTATTATCAATAACTTTTTTATTATTTTATTTATATTTTATTATTATTTAGTTATTATATAATACATTATTAACATATTAAATATATGTATTTAATATGTTATTATATTATTATATAAGATATTTTATTTTTTATATTTTTATATTATTTAATATATATTACTAATATATTAAATTAACTATAATATAGTATAGTATAATATAATATAATAAGCATGTTGATAATAACTCTATATTAATTACATTTAATATGTTATATTAGATATTATATTAACACATTTTTAAACTCAAAACCAAAACATCAAACTTAAAACACCTAATAGGTGTTTTGAAATAAGTGTTGTGTTTTTGGTTTGAGGATAATTTAGCTCAAAAAGCACCATAGTTTCTAAACGCATGACGTTTTGTTTTTGACAAAAACATCATGGTATCCAAACAGAACCTTGTTAATTAACAATGTTACTGTACAGCAAGAAGACGTTCTACAGATGTTAACGTAGGAAAAACGTCCATCATTGTACTCCACCAAACAAAATTTATCTTGACAAATGAAATTTTGAATTGAAAGACTATTTCTAGCTAGGAGCAACTTATTGCTTTTTATTCAATTAATGTTTGCTGAACTCGAAACATTTCTGTTTCCATTAATTATACCTTTTACAAATTTACCAAAAGGCTTAGTTTTCATGTATACGTACGTAGTAAACGTATTTTCCGTATCTGTGCATATAATTAATTGCCAGACTCAGGTCTCTTAGTGTACTGATAAGGTAATAACTGGCAGAGTGCAGCAGCCACTGAAATTTGACCCGAACTCCCCCCACCTTCTCCTTTGTCTTGGCTTCGGATATGCTAATTAACATATGTAGTGCATGAAAAAAGGTACAGCCCATCCCTTTTGCTTCATCGATCAGGCTGAAAATGGTACAATTCTCTCATCATTCGTGTCTTGAAGCCATGTGAAGCTCCAGACACAAATCAGAGCCTGCAGCTCTCTCTCTCTCTCTCTCTCTCTCTCTCTCTACCCTCCAAAAGACATCTTTTGCTTTTTCTTCACATAACCCTATTTGTGATTGATGTGATTTCTCTCTTTGTGAAGCTTTATGATTCCGGCTGAAAAACGAGTCATGAGATTATCAATGTTGGGTACACTACCGCGCTTGAAATCTTTGATCATTGGCTACATGCATGACGTTACAGTCAAAACCCATCCGCACGATCGACGGAATATGCCGCAACATTGTGACAAAATAGCAAGCAAATAGAAAGACTCGATCTATACGCCAGCACGTATAACTCTATTCCTGCTTGTATTTCCTGACGAGGATCCGTAGTATAACTCTATTCATACTTGTATTTCCCAATGCGGATAATTTCCGTCTAGAATAATTTATCCTAGAAGGAATAACACAGCCGGAAAATTTTCGTCGATATTTTGATCATCCTAGACGGAAAATTTTCCGCCTAGGATGATCCGTCTGGGATGATCCCATTTTTACTAGTGGATCCGGTCGGAAGAATTTTATAGAATCCTTATGTTGCTATCACCGTCTGTGTCTAGTTGCTACAAATGAGGGTTCATATGCACATTCTCTTGACGATGATTGAGAGTTCTTTGGGGTTAATTGGATGATCTGCGTTATTTTCCTTTAGAATGCTAATATTATTTAAATACGTACCCACTTGTTAGCTAGTCTTGATGATTTATGTTAATTAAAATGTGTAGTTGTCTGCAATAATGATGAAATTTTGCTAAGGTTGAAACTGTCACTCATTCACTTTATAGTGTCATAAACCATCAGTCTAGCTTGCAGGCTCCAACTTTGGTACTTTTTTTTTAATAATATTTTCTTATATACAATTTACTTAGATATATACTGATCTTACCCGCAATTAATCATGAAAGCTGGGACAATTGGAATGGAGAACAATCCTGCAATATAATGATGGACCAATCTGATATCGCTTGGCTGATATTAATTAGCTAAAAGTATTTTCACTTTATTTATTTATCTTTATTTTTCTAATATAATTTTTTTACATGCAGTTTACATGGATACCATATATTGATCTATATTTCTATTGAGTGACCTCTAAAATCAAGGCAAACTACATTTCTAGAAACAAAAGCGTACCCTTAATCCTAATCAATCATCTTAAAAGTGGTAAAAAAGCAAGCAAGCATATGCATGCATCATATATAGCTCAAGAAACCAAAAGAAACATTATGATCATCTTCACCATGTCTCCTCTTTTCCGGTGAATATCTAGATTTTATAACAGAAAAGTAGAGTTTTTTTTTTTCTAAACAAATTCTAAAAGCAAAGTGATCTTCTAAAGGTCTAACTTGTTCTTATCTGGTTACTCAAATACTTTATCATAGTACTCCATGCGAAAACTTTATCGATCTCAAAAAATAAATAAAAAGCAAAATTTAAGATTGCAAATGATTTATGTCAAGGGACATCTAATTAAAATGCAAGAAAGAAAGAAATAAAAAAAAAACCTTGGTTCTCCTTATCTCCAAGCCAAGGCTCTATGAAGCTCTATATATGATGGAAACCTAAAAGCGCAAAAGAGTCTAAGTTGTTCTTGGGGTGACTAATTAAAAACGTAAAATTCAACTTGAGATTGAAATTAAAGAAGAACTAATTAACATCCAAAAATATTCAGGAACAAAAATAAACGGAAAACAATGTATATGCGCTAACTAATTAATCTACCTCTAATACATGCAACTACTAATTAATTAACCCACAATATTACTACTATTGTCATTGGCTACGGCTTGCAGTTCTCCTCTAGCTTTCTTCGCCTTCGGCATGATATCGTCCTCGTCAACCTCGCACACCACCACGCTGTAGAAAATTTCTTTACAACCCAAAACCAACTGATCACTGGAGCTCCTTTGATTTCTACGGCGCTTCGGCGCAGGCGGGCACTTGAGCGCCTCAGGAATCCTATGACACGGCGACGTTGGAGTATGATATCCATCATCGTCGTCATCGTCACCGTCGTCGTTATCGCCGTGATCATGAGCACCGCTCGCAGTAGTTTGCTTGCAAGCATTTTCGCTGTTCTCGCTTTCGAGTTTGCTTTCTTTCTTGATCACCCTCTCTTCTTCTTCCTCGTCGTCGTCATCATCATCTTCTTCTTCTTCTGATTTTCGATCTTTTTCCGAACTTTTTAGAAAGACTACCAACTTTGGTGTGGGTATATAATGAGGGCTCGACATGGTAAACGAGGAAATCTTGTCAAGTTGAGAGGAGTACATGAAGATAAACAAAAAAAAAAAAAAAAAAGGGGAGGTTTTTGGGAAGAAGAAGGAGAAAGTTTTGAGTAAGAAGCTAAGCTTATCAATTAACCCTGTATGCTTCTATTTATCGAGTAGTTTGGTAACTTTGGTTTGTTTGTTTTTTTACTTTATTGGGATCTACAGTGGGCTCACTAGCCGAATAATGATGCTGGAGTATTTTTTTTATTATTTTTATGGAGTGGTAGGTTTTGTGATGATTAATAATTTTTATTTGATAATTAATGGTTATAGGCTATCTTAGGACTGCACCTAATCCATTTAAGTTTGGGTTAATGATTTTCATTACCTAACTACAATAAAAGTGCGTTAGGGGACAAATGAATAAAGAGGATGTTTGTTGAGACGTATGTGATTCTCCAAGATTGAAGCAAGCGTATCAATGAAATTTTGAATAATTATAAGATGTTGTCATAATATTTACCTTCTTTCCCAAAATCAATCTATCAAATAAAATATTCACTAATTCCACAATTATATTTTGTTATGTAAGTAAAAAAGAACCAATTAAACCACAATTAAAGCATTAATATGCATAGAAGAATATCAAAATAAAGCTTAGAAGCAAGAAGGAATGAAGAATTTAGAATGGGCAACAATGTAAACTTAAAGAGGTAGGTCCCCAAATGTCAGTCCTTCAGTAGTCAAATAGAGTCTCGTATCTCTAATATAATATTTATTTCTTTGGTTGTATTTGCTAATCTTTCCCATTTACCCCTCAACAAGTTTTAGTTCCGACCCCACAATTATATATTTACTACTCAGGTGGCTTATATTCTTTAAAAAAAAATAATAGAATCATATCTAAACGTACACATGATATATTGTAATGGTGAATGGATCTATTGCGTAAATCTAGATAAATAGTAATCATATGACTAACTGAACTTATCAGATTTAGTAGAAGATCCTCAGATTTATTTTATAACAGCAAGTTGAAGACAAAGAAAAGAAAAATAAACCAATAATTTTGTGTCATTAATGCCACCAATAGAGGTCTTGTCAAATTATTGAATTGTTATTATGTCATCTCAAATTTTGTCTATGTCATGTTGCAGTACGCCCCTTACTATCTTATTAATCATCATTCAACCACCACACTTTATTTAATTCATGCATCTTAACTTACGTTTGTAATTAGATTGCTGGTATACACTTAAAAAGAAAAATTATATATGGTGCTCGTCATCCTTCTCACATTAAAGTGAACAATATCTCACATTAAAGTGAACAATAATGAAACAGTACCAATTTGCAAGAGTTCAAGGATAGAAAGTATAGACTCAAGAACAAGCATGATGCTCACTTTCTCATCAAATGCATCACAACTCCTCTCTTTGACTGATCATCAAATCACAGAAAGTCAAAATGGTCCTCAATCTTATGCTTTATTATTATTATTAATTACATATACATTTCTTGTACTAGTTTGTTTTTTTTAATTACATATAGGTATATTTTATTAGACCACCCAATGCCTGCGCAGAATTACTTTTCTATTATCTCTACATATATGGTATAGAAAGGTACGCTTAACACTTATAAGAGAATTATGAGTCTCTTTCCAACTCAGCGGCGGAATATCAAAGGATCTCTTTGCAACACACTGTAACAACCACATGAATGATACACAAAAACAAAGAGGTAAACTTCATTTGGACATCAGACGTTTAAGTGCTAACCTCAAGAGGCTGTATTACTAACGTGAATCAATTAAGTTTCTAACTTTTTCGAAAATTAGTACCCAAAGCTCTCATTATCTAATTACACAAGGATAGCATGGATGCTGCATCCTCAACAAGTAAAAAAAAAAAAAAAAAATTGCATGATACATGTTTTGTTGAGAGGCCATACACCTCGTAGGATCCATCAATGCAATTAGGCCCATCCTCAACCAAAACTCATCCGTGTCCTCTTATTAATAAAAAAAAGCAGAGGGCGAGCTTTGAGTCCCATCGCTGTTCCCCAGGCCCAATGATACCTTGGTCAGCAACAATCTGTGGTGGGGGGGCTTTTTATATATGTGATGTTTTTGGTTGGTTACTTTCTTTCCCCCTTTGCCTTCGCAGCGCTCGGTTGCAAAAGAAATTTGGACGTGACCGCCTCTTTTTGGCTCATGGTCTCTGAACAAATTCATCCGTATATATTGAGGGTTTGAGAGTGAAGTGAAGATGAGGCTCACAAATATAGAAGGTGGTTTCTCTGTAGGAGAGTTACAAAATGGGATATAAATGATCTGTGTTGTGTGTTGGAGGAACATATTTTCAACACTTAAAGATCACACAATTTTTTTTTTTTTTTGAGCTGAAAAAACATGGTGAGATACCCTGTTCATAGTAATATATTAAAAAGAACCCAACAAATATACATCACATCCAGATGGAGAAACACAGTAGGAGAAGCGGGTAAGGAGCGGACATTTGTCGTCACCTACCGAACTAATCCCACCGCATTCCTACAGCTAGGAAAAAACCCCCAAAAAAACCTTCACAGCAGATTTTAGAGTGTAGCACACAGGAAACATAACAACTATGATGAAAATAGCTAGCAACAACAAACACTTAAGATCACACATGTTACTTAAAAAGAGATAACTAGTTATGTTTTTGACATACGCAAGTCGAGTTTCGTGCAGTTTCAATCGAATACATTTAAAACGCGTTGTTCGATCGAATGTCGAAGCTGCTCTAACGAGTTGTGGGGAAAATAAAATGACTTCAAGATGGAAGTGTATTGTTCAACGACGGAACTTGAAATTGTGTGATATTGCAAATAAGTTTGTAATCTGTTTCTATGAAGAGTTTTGTGAATAACTCGAAAGGCTTCTGTAGCTTTCTTGAGAATCTTCAGATACTACTGGGAGCTAACAGGAATGGTGCAGCTTCTCACAGGATGATCGAGAAGATGTTTACTGGTAGATTTTAAGGTCATTCCTCTCGGTATTGAAAATAAAAATAAAAATAAAATCAGAGGTACATAAAGGCGATAAATCATCTATACTGCATCAGAGATGAAAGTAGATCAGGGATCTGGAAGCGCATTGATTTCATTTTTATGAGTATAAAGATAAAACATGATTATACCTTCAAAGTAGAAAACACAAATATCCATGTCAAAAATTTGATGACATGATTACAAATCACACCCCTCTACTCTTTTACATACTCCACTCTATTCTTCTCATTATGCTGCCCCCATCTTAAGCTATCATCATCCCCCCAATCCCATACCAAGTAATCATCTCCTTGCAGTTTATATATCTCCCTTACCCCCCTTTAATATAACTTTAATTGAGGGCCCTAATCCTTTTTCTCTTTGGCCCCTCTCTCCCTTTTTTATGCCTAATGATGCGTCTCTCCCCTTTTAGATCCAGGCGCGTTCACAAGCTGAAGGGAGAATATAGTTTACTTTCAGCAAACAAAAGCTTTGTATGTGGGTCTCATCTTTTAGTAAATTTTTTAAAGACATAATAATAGTTCCAGCATTCTGCTAAGATCCAGCTTTGAAAATTGCAGATATGGGGCCATTTGAAGGAAAGTAAACTTGTTTTTTTGCAATCAACCTTTTAAACTAAAAAAAAAAAAATCTTCCCTTGGTCCCATTTCTTCACATTTGAAAAAAAAGGGATCAGTATCTCTAATGAGGAATGTCTAATCAGTAAGTAGAAGAAGACAATTATAAGCTACCCAAAGCAAACGACAACACCAGGTGCACTTAGGAAATTAAGATGGCAATTGAAGGTATAAGTTCTACATTCATAAATGAAATACTACAGAAAAAAGATAATGTTTTCACAAATTTAACTAAAGGACACCAAAATATAGTGGAAAATTTTCAACACATACATGACGAATATGAACAGATGGTGATGATCAGGTGCTATAAATATACATTGCATCTTTACAGTTTCATAGAGCATTAACACAAGCTTATCTGAAAAACTAAGACTCCTTGTCATCCCTGAGCTCCACAACAACGTAGAAAATGTAAACCGATAGAGCTAAACTCTTGCCGTATCTGTGTACTATAAACCAAATCAAAGAGCTTGTGAATAAGAAGGAATTTGGAAAAGAATCAAATGCTGCTGATTGAACTTCTGTTTATCCCATCTAGTTGAAATTCATATGATAACAGGTTGGATTGCAGGGGTATGGACAATCAATATCTTTCACTTCTCTTCTGCCAAAGTACCAATCTCCAACGGCTTCTGCAATTGTCTACTTGGAGGCATGTAACCAGCCAAAGTCAATAGTTTGACACTTATCATAGATATAATGCATTTCAAGAGGTAAAACAATACCAACTACCTTATAGTTGTATAGTCTAATATAAGGCATGCACAAAAAACTGCAGGTACTGAAAAAATGTTGGTAAATTAAATCTAGGTCTTTAGAGGGGCAATAGCAACTACCTTATTATTAATTCTTGGAGATGTTGGAGAATGCCATGTGATGTTATTGGCTGTCTGGCAGTGCATATAGCAAGAATTAATAAACATTCCTGCATCCTTCTTGTGCTGAAATTCACTCAATGCATCAAGCATAGATGTCCTATAGCCTGTTTAAAAAATCATAATAAACTCTGTCTTATAATTATAAAGAAGACATCTTTAATTCCTTAGAACATGCGCAAAGACATTTTAATTGTAAGTAAATTTATGATTATAACCTTGTAGTACGTAGATCTGATTGGAATCACAATGATGAATATTCTTCTTGCACCTCAGCCAGTGTAACTCAGGATCAGATGCTTTTGGTACCAGAATATGTTGTATCTGGAGTATGCTAAATAGTTGGGAATATCAAAACTTGAGAAATATATTTTAAGATAAAAAAAGAAAGTGTAACAGATAAGCACTTACCTGCCAAAAATCATAGCCAGGATTAACAATAAAAAATGGAGTCTTTATTGTCTTGATGAGCTCACGAGGAAAGAAACACTGGAATAAAAAAAAGATTAAGGAAAATGAGGATGCATTTTAAACCAAGACTTTGATATAACTTAGTGGTTGATCCACCAACTGGCCAGTGCAGGCAATGATAACAAGAATCAGATTGAAGGTTTACCTGCGAGGGTTTCGTCCTCTTTGTACACTCATTTGGCAAGTTTCTCCCCACATCCTGAAAACAAATCAATAAGAATGGATGAAAAATGGCTATAGACAATATATGAACACTTACACCAGTATGTACATAGGGCAAACACATATCCATACTTAAATAAGCATGTATCTGCACAATATACATATACATACATACATACATATGTATGTATATGTCTGTTTGTGTATCTGTATATACACAGATCTGTGTGGATAATTCATGGAAGCCTATCTATATGTATGTATGCATGCATGTAGGTATGCATATATGCACATATCTGTGTGAATGATTTGTGCATGCCTGCTGTATATACCACATAGAGAGGAGGTAACATGAAATGTGGGGAGAGGAGGATAAGGGATCTATAAGTTTGAATAACTGAGAGAAAGGATCCCTACAATACTCAATCACAGAGAGATGTTCTGCTCAACAGGAAAACAACAAAGTATATTAAGTTTCCTGCTTCATGGTACTAAGAGAATATAAGAATAAGCCCTTAATCTTGAGAAACAAACAAATAGTTGGAATGAAATAAAAAATAACACACAATCTTCCGTGTGAAAATGGACTGTTAAAGATAAAATAGAGAGGTAAATAACACACCAAATGCAACTGCTTGACTATGACCATGATCTAAATTTGTAGTACCCACAAACATAGTCCCACGTTGAGTGGTGACAAAGATGGGTTCAAATATGAATCTTGAGGTTCAACTAACAACATTGGCTTCTCAATTTTGGCAGTGGATTGAGCCAAACAACATGTTGTACTTAGTTGGTCCCAAGACATATACCGTGCCAACGAGATCATGACCTAGGGTGTGACGCATGGTATCAGATCAGTTAGCCTAACCGAAGTGTGGAAATAAGTGCTATACAAGACTAAGTGATGCACCACGCTCAGGGGGTGGGAGTCACCTCTAGAACCTGTAGGAGCCACCTCTAGATTTCGCATCATATCGTGGTGATCATGAATGGACCATTGTCATGCCGCGACGAGGATGTTGCCTAATTAAAGTGGGGAGATTGTAACACCCCCAGACTTGGTCTCACATCGGGTGTTGACAAAGATAGGGTTCAAATGTTGATCTTGGGGTTCAACTGGCAATATTGGCTAATCAATTTTGACAGCGAATTGAGCCAAATAACATGTTGCACTTAGTGGGTCCCAATACATATACTTCGCCAATGAGATCATGGTTCAGAGGCGCGACAAATGGTATCAGATTAGTTAGCCTACCTAAAGTGTGGAACTAAGTGTTGTACAAGACTTAGCGATGCACCACGCTCATGCAGTGGGAGTCGCCTCTAGGACCTGTTAGAGCCACCTCTAAGATCCGCATCATGTAGTGGTGACCCTAAATGAACTGTTGTCATGCCCAGGGTGGATATATTGTGGGGGCAACTGCCCCCATTGTCCCTAAAGCTTGAAGGAGAATGGCGGAACTGAAAGCCTCATCGATTTTTTTTCTTTTTACCCTGTAACAAAAGGAAGACAAAAGGAAAGAGAGGAAGATTAACATGAACACCTTTTGATGTTTGTTGTTATGTACTATTAATAAAGTTCGTTTACATTTTTCCTTTTTGTAAATGTTGGACTAAAAAAATCACATGAGTGGACTTTGGAGTGTTTGGGCCGTTGGATGTTAGTTTGGCAAAAATGGGAGTATGATTTTTCCCCACCATTTTGTAGAAAGGGATTTTTGGATATTAGCCCCTTAAATCTTTCATATTTTGAAACTAGTCTCTCAAATCATTGAAATTGCTACCTGATCCCCTTATTCTTAAGTTAATTTGAAGTTAGCCCCTCAAATAATTGAAATTGCAATTAGATTCCCTAATTCTTAAGTTATCTTGAAATTAATGTTTCAAATCAAGAGGTGAAGTAGAAATCAGAGGGAATACCAAATAAAATATAGTACTATGGACTATCACATCCACATATTATCATAAGTTGTTTCAAATTAATCCCTCCAATTGATATTTATGCTCTTGATCGGAGAGACTAATTTAGAAATAACTCAAGAATTAGGGGACCTAATTGCAATTTCTATGATTTGAAGGACGAACTTCAAGTTAATTTAAGAACTGAGGGACCTAATAGCAATTTCAGTGGTTTGAGGGATTAGTTTCGGAATATGAAAGATCTAAGTGACTAGTATAAAAAATGCCTAAAATAAAGGGTAGCAAATTAATAGGTGAAAATGCATGGTGAAGATGATTTGAAGATCGAGTTGGATAACTAAGATTGATTATGATTAACAACATAAATTAAAACTAAAAAGAAACAAAACAAAGACAAAGGATGAAAGATGAAAAAATTGGGTTTAATCACATTCACTTATATACTAGTTCTATTTGTAACCTTGCCCCCACTAACTAAAGTTTCTTGATCCGCCCTTGGTCATGCCGCGACGAGATGTCGCCTAATTAAGGTGGGGTGATTGTAATACCCCTAGACTTTTGTCTCACATCGGGTGGTGACAAAGATATTGATGGGTTAGAATGTGAATCTTAGGGGAGGTTATTGGTTAGAACAAATTGGAGCCAAGTGAGAAAATTGTTCAAATGGAACAATTTTACCCCTTTGGGATATTTTGAGTGGGGTAAAGTGGGATAAAGTGGGATAATGGGATAATTTGAGCCTTTGATTTGACAATTCATGTGGGATAATTGATGATGTGGCATTTTATTAAAAAAATAATTTTATCTATTAATTACTTCTAAATTAACTTATCCAATTGGTTTAGTATATTATTTAGTAACTAATTAACATTATATAATAATATAATACATAATATTATTAATATATGTTATTAAAATATTATATATATGTTATTAAAATATTAATATATGTTATTATATAATATTATTAATATATGTTATTAAAATATTATATAATATTATAATAAAACATTTTACTATAATTACCATTATATAATATTATTAATATATGTTATTAAATTATGTTATTAAAATATTAATATATGTTATATTTTATATATCATGTCATATATTTATAATATAATTAGCATGTATTAGTTAAGTAATATAAAAATATTTTAAAATTATCCCAATTGCCTTCAAAGTGGAACAACATTGTTCCAATATGAAGGATGGGGTAAATTTTTACTATTGGGACAAAATTTTTGTATATGAGTGGGGTAATTTTATCCCAAGTGGTGTAATTATCTCACTAGTGTTCCAAAAAACCAATAACCAAGTGGTGTAATTTTATCCTTGTTCTATTGTCCCAATGAATAACACTTTGAAATAGAATCCCCAAAATTATCCCATTATCCCCCAAAATGTCCCAACCAATAACTCCCCCTTAGGGTTCAAGTGGCAACATCGGCTACTCAATTTTGACAGTGGATTGAGCTAAACAATGTATTTCACTGAGTGGCTCCTAAGACTTATATCACGCCAAAGGGCTCATAGACCCGGGGCACGAAAAAATTTCTAGTGCATGTTGGTGATTGGTGCCGATATGAATTTGAGTTCACTGCATATTGCAACACGTTACATGGAATGGAATCATAACTATGGGATACTTGGAAAAAAGATTTAATCTCAACAGTTATGTAGACTATAGCAGATAACTACAAGCCAGCACCATGAAGTGCACAAATACTATCTGCCTAGTAAATAACTCCACCGGAAAGAATTTCTTTTACCAATAAAATTCACAGCAGTTGAGGTTTTTTGGGGAATGGTGAAGAAAATGAGATTTTCTTTACTTCAAGATCTTGTCCTTTACCAGCCATGACGTGATTATTAGCTATGATGGAAAATGCATAACAAGGAAGATTTCAAAGAAGACTTCTAGAAGCCATATGTAACATCAAGCACACCTGCAGTCGGACAACTTCGTTATAGAAAGACTGCATGGTTCTTTTCCCAGAAATATCCTTTCTGCAATACAAGATATGAGACAAAATTAATGGGATCTCTTCAATGAAAGCAGAGGAGAACCTCCTAGGCTAAGTGCGTAAAGAAGATATCAAGTTGAATCTACTGTTCTTTTCCAGCTATCAAGCGTTGAATTACAATATTAAAATTTACTTTCTGCATGTCCATCACTATATTTGTGATGGAAATCTTGTCTATTATGAGAACTTTCTTGCAAGATAAAAGGCTTTGTCGTTGGTAAATAATGAATACCTTAAAGTACTTTCAAATTTTAATTCAAAACCAGAGTCAAAAATAGTATTCGCACTTAATTCATTGCATTTATAACATGAACAATAGGTCTTTAACAAGTTAAAAGGTGAAGGGGAAGTCAGATTACATTTAGGCTTTACTAGATTGTGCTCGAGCGTAAATAGTTAAACCGATTTGACATCACCTCTTGGAAACAAGCCTATACTTCTCCTGAAAGCAATAGATAATGACCTCCATCAGAATATATATTAGGGGTTTTTGTCTTACAACTCAAAGGTTCACCCTGATTTATCTTAATACCCAAGTAGTTCTATTGGTACCTATAAACCCAAACAACGGTATTTATCTTTAAACCAAATAGCACAATACAACATTAAAGTAGATTGTTTTTCGTATTTTTAAGGGAAAAAACAGAAAATGCCATTGTTTACTAGAAACCCAACCCATGAAGAATGGCTCCCTCTCTCCCCCTCTGCTCATGTTCTCTATCTTAGATGATACGGGTGTATTTTCTTCCTTGTTTCAAGAGTTTAGCGATCATCATGGGAGCTTGAGGATAGATGATTCTCATGGTAGCTTGATAATAGAAGCGTGGGCGGAACCGTTAGTGGCGGCGAAAACAGTCAAAAGTAGAAAAACAGAGGAAATCAAGAAGCTAGAGAATCAGGCCATGGCCGGTCGACCGAAGGGATGACATCGGTCGACCACGGAAGCAAAACCGATCAACCAATCGCTCATCGTCGGTCGACCGAAAACGGATACCTTACAGGGCCCGAAAACCTATTTTTGGTCGGTCGACCGAACTAGGCATGTCGGTCGACCGACGGAGTTTTCCTGGGCCAAATTGGATTCTGTTTTGGGACGAATTCTAGTTGGGTTTGACTTGGATATTTACCACTTTGCCATCCACGTTGTTTAACCTATAAATATGGATTGTTTAGGGTTTCTAAACATCAGATTATTAGAGGAGAGATTCTAATCAAGATATTAGAGTTTAATGAGAATAGAGAAGTTCTTTATTCTAGAGAGATTGTGAGAGAGAGATTTTGTAATCTTTTATTCTTCATAATCTAGAGAAGATATTTTCCTTCGCAAATTGAATTGTCTTATGTGTTCATGTTTTTTTCTTTTCATCTACACCTTTGATAATTTCGCGATCAAAGGTGTTCGCTCGACGACTCGTATTAAGTTGGTATCAGAGCCTTCAGATCCTGTGAAGGGGGTATCATGTGCATGGTCCTTACTCGATCGCAATACAAGAAGCTAAGCGAGATCCTTATTTCTTTGGAAGAGGTCCAGAAATCAAGGAAGAAGAAGATGGCGGATAACGACAACCCAACGAGGCTTGATGCATTGGAGAAACAGATCGAAACAATCAGGTCGACTCTCACACAACTCGTCGATCTCATTCACGGAGGGAACAAACAGGGGGAATCTTCTTCGAAATCCAAGAAGAAACCTGTAGAGTCCCGTGAGGAGAGTGAAAATTCAGATTCCGATGAGGAGGTCGAGGCCGTCAGGGCTGTTTCACATCAATAGGGTAAGGGTTCTTACCAAAATCTGAAGATTGATTTCAGAGTAGAGATCCCTATTTATGATGGAAGTGTTAACGTCGAAAGACTTGATGATTGGATCGAGCGTATGGAGACTTATTTCATTCTTTATGGCTATTCGTCAAAGAAGAAGATTGTTTTTGCGACATTGAAGCTATCCGGACACGTATTGATGTGATGGAAATCCTACTGCAAGCAGTAGAAGAAAGCGGTATCATGGAACAAGTTCAAGGAGCTACTGAGGAAGCAGTTCTACCCGGTGGGTTTTCTTGAAGAGCGTTGGTACAAGTGGTACGGCTCGCGCCAAAGGTTCAATCAAACTGTTTAAGAATACACCACGGAGTTCCAGCAGCAGACGATGGCCCTTAACATCGCAACGGACGAGTACTCTATTTTCATGAAGTATATGACGGGTCTGAACGAATATATCCGGAATGAGATGAAGCTGTTCATGGTTAAGTTGATTACAGAGACGAGCGTGAAGGCTATTGCCATTAAGGGCAAACAAAAGAAGAGCAACGAGACGAAGGAAGAAGCTAAGCAAGCTGGAGGCGAGTCTAGTGGTTCCCAACCTAAGAAAAAAAAGAAGGATGATCCAGGGAAAACAGGATTGATTTGTAGTCATTGCGAGTAGACATGACATATTATTGATCAGTGTTGGGAGAAGTATCCTCATCTCAAACTAAAAGGGTTGAAGAAGAGGGAGAAAAAGACATACGTGATAGCATAAGGTCCGAAAGAAGTCTCATGGATGACAGAACCCAACAGCCTTAACCTTATAGCATGAAAACAAGCCGCGAAGGAGGATAAAGACCCTAGAGAGCAACTCTTTGTTTTTAAGTTGCAGGTGAAGACCAGCTTGGTTGATGCCATAATTGATTCAGACAGTTAGAAGAATTTGATATCCAAGGTCTTGGTTCAGAAGCTGGGTCTGAAGACAGTCAAGCATGCAAAGCCCTATCCATTGGGGTGGATTCAGAAGAAGACGGGACTGAGTGTGGTTAATCAATATACTTTCAGATTTACACTCCACGAGTCGTATATTGACGAGGTCACGTGCGACGTAGTTCTATTGGATGTTTATCAGGTTATACTGGGCAATCCGTATTTGTGGCATAGATACGCAATCTACGAAAGACGGGCTCAGAAGTACACATTCACCAAAGACGGTGAGAAGTTCATATTTCGTTCGGCATCTCTTCCAAAGGAGACAAACTTAGTGACGATGAACCGAACAAAGATGCTAGTGAATGCAAGTAAGAAGTTTGTCTCGGTGTTCATTAAGCTTTATGAAGAGCCACTGAAAGAGGATTACAATTTGGAACGAAAGGTGACTACGACTAGACGGGGGACGAAGGAGTTATTTCTGATTGGACGTCAAGGTCAGGCTCCTAGCAAAGTCAAATAGTTCAATAGGGAAGGAGGAGCTTAAGAGTTTCCCCAGCTGAAGTTCTAACTTGAACGAGAGTTCAAGTTCCTAAGGGGGGAGCCATGATACGGGTGTATCTTCTTCCTTGCTTCGGGAGCTTAACGATCCTCATGGGAGCTTGAGGATAGATGATTCTCATGGTAGCTTGAGAATAGAATCGTGAGCGAAACCGTTGGTGGCGGCGAAAACGGTCAAAAGCATAAAAACAGAGGAAATCAGGAAGCTGGAGAATCAGGCCCTGGCCAGTCGATTTAAGAGATGACATCGGTCGACCGCGAAAGCAAAACCGATCGACCGATCGCTCATTGTCGGTCGACCGAAAACGAATACCTTACAGGGTCTGAAAACCTATTTCTGGTCCGTCGACCGCCAAGGTTTTCCTGGGCCAATTTGGATTATGTTTTGGGACGAATTCTAGTTGGGTTTGACTTGGGTATTTACCACTTTACCACCCACGTTGTTTAACCTATAAATAGGGATTATTTAGGGTTTCTAAAAATCAGATTATCAGAGGAGAGATTCTAATCAAGAGATTAGAGTTTAATGAGGATAGAGAAGTTGTTCTTTATTTTAAAGAGATTGTGAGAGAGATTTTGTAATCTTTTATTCTTCATAATCTAGAGAAGGTATTTTTCTTCGCCAATTGAATTGTCTTGTGTGTTCCTATTGTTTTCTTCTCATCTACACATTTGATAATTCTGCGATCAAAAGTGCTCGTTCGATGACTCGTATCATTAGAATTGATCCACCTCAACTCTCTCTCCCTCTCTCTCAATTCTAGAACCACCCAGGAACTATTTCCTCCTCCAGTTTTGAAAAGTTGTTTTCTTCTTTATTCCCCAACTCTTGAAATAAAAAGAGCCTAACTTAAGCTACCAAACAAATTAACGGAACCTCAATAGTGTGGACTGTGGAGCCCACAACCAACCAAACGAATCCAAGTACAAAGAGCCTACACGTTGTATCCAAGATATCTACACAAGATCATCACTGAGTGGATGAATTGCCTTAACTAACAATAATTTTTGTTTATGGCTNTATAACCGACATCAACTTTCACCGTCTTGAGCCATAATATTATATTTAACTCCCATAATTATCTTAACAACAAATAAATAGCAATTAAATAACTAATCAGTAACTAATATTATCATTTCCCTTAAAAAATTTATTAAAAAAGGGTTTTTGCCTTTATACCCGAAGTTTTACTCTTATTTATTTTTAAACCCAAGTACTATTATTTGTACCTATAAACACGAAAGTATAACATGAAAACACTTAAAAGTGTAGCAGGAAAAAAACACAACTATAGCAAGTATTTTTAAGAGCATAACAGGACAACACAAATGCAGTAGGCATTGATCAAAGTGTAGCACGTACTTCTGAAAATATAGCAGATATTACTAAAAATATAACAGGAATTGCTCAAAGTGTATAATGTATTTTTGAAAGTTTAGCAGTTATTGCTGAAAGATAACACTGAAAGTATAGCAGGAAAAGACACAAGTGTAGCAGGATAAAACACAAGTGTAGCAGGAATTGCTGAAAGTATAGTCGATATTTTTGAAAGTATAGCAGGTATTGCTGGTATTTCTGAATGTGTAGCAAGATAAATACAAGTGTAGCGGTATTATTGAAAGCATAACAGATAAACACATTAATATATAACTAGACCAAAGGAAATTAGATCAGACATATCAATCATATTACATTAATACATCATGACCTTGTCATCGTCATATAAACGCATTAATATATAATTAGACCAAAGAAAATTAGACCAGACATATCAATAGTATTACAGTAATATATCAACACATTGTCATCATCGTATAAACGCACAAAAACTTCTTCTGTGTGTGGGACTTTACAAGTTAATCAAGTGTGCTTGCGCTACCAGCAATTAGAATTTGCACCATAACCACTAAATAATTGTAAATCTCCTTCACATTCAATTTAAAGAAGTTATTACTTTTTCTAAAAATCCATTAATGCACAGTACAATTAATCATCAATATCTGCTTGTCACAAAAGAAAATAAAATGTGCAAATTATTATCAAAAGTAGTCAACTCAAAGAAAATTTAAATATGAAATTTGGTCGCACACAAATTAAAATCAGAATCATAAAATTAAAATTAAAATTCTGAAATTGAAATCAATATTTTAATTTTTTAGTATTGTTAATTGTTATTAATCTATACTACTATAAAAAGAGGATTGGGATGTTAAAAATTTTAATGTTCTTTTTTACCCTTCCAAATTTTGATAAATTCTAACCATGCTATTATCTCTAATTAATCTTTCATTAAATTAATATAACCTCTTATTAATTATGCACCTCCTCACATTCCTAAGTAATTATAATTATCAATAATATTATAACTATTAATTGTCTAAAAATAATATAATAAAATAATTTATAAAATAACTATACACAATTATTAGTAGTAACCAATTAAATTATTATAATAATTATTTATGAATTATAATAAAAAAATTAAAATAATAGTATAAATAGAATAATATATTACTAAATACTATTGAGAATTATACTATAATTCAATGGGCAATAAAATAAATAGAATAAATATTTAATCACATAAATAGTGTAATAATTTTAATAATATCACATAAATTATGAATTACAATATTCATTTAGTATTATATTATTAAATAAATAATTTAATATTATTTTTAGAGTATTTTCTCAAAGATTATTACATGATATTGAATAATCTATACTTGGTAATGATTGAAAACTAACCTTTTTACAAAAAATTATTTAATATTAATAATAGTACTATTAATTGTTAATGATAGTATAATAAAAATTTTAAAAAATATTTGTAGTACCAAATTATTTAAGAGCATAATTTAAAAAAAATTAAATTAGATAAATATTTTATAATATATAGATAGTATAAATATTTTAATAGTATTACTTAAACTAGGAATTATAATATTAAATATGGTAAATTACAGTAAACCCCCATGAATTTTAACTAGGAAATAGATAGATAGTATAATTATTTTAATAGTGTTACTTAAACTAGAAAGTATAATATTAAATAAGGTAAATTACAATAAATTCCCATGAATTTTAAGCATTTTGTAATAAATAGATCCTATGAACTTTCAAACTCACACAAAACCCCTAATAACTTTGGTAGAAAGCCCCCAATATCTTTCAGATAAATTACACTAAACCACTAATAACTTTCAAAATGTATTTTAATGATATTTTTTATTCTAATTTATAGGGGTTATTTGCAAAATTTAGAAAGTTATTGGGGGTTTTCTTTGAAACAAAAAAGTCATTAAGGGTTTAGTGTGATTTTGAAAGTTTGTAGTGGCTGAAAGTTCATAACGCCTCGTTTGGTACGCGAGAATGGATTCAAATGAGAATGGAATGGAAGAATGAATGAAATGGATTTAATGTGAGAATAGAATGGCCATTCTCATTCTCACGTTTGGGTGTAATTTATAAAATGAAGTGAGAATGGACGTATTTTAAAATTGTATATTTTATTGATTCTTATTTAAGTGGGAATGCTCATTCCCTATCATTTCATTGGGAATGCTCATTCCCATATAAATTGGGAATTGATAAGAAGTGAGAATGAACATTCCAACTTTAAAAAAGAGGATGTGTTTGGTAGGAAGGAATGAGAAGTGAGAATGACCATTCCATTCCCACCCCATTCCGCGTACCAAACGAGGCCTAAGGGTTTAGTGTAATTTACACTATTAAAGAATTATAATGAGAAGTAACTATTGTAATATGTTGCAAGTATTAAGTGTAACTATTTTGGGAACTGTTTGCGTCAAAAGTTGACTTTGTTATGGAATTCATTATATCTTCGGTCGATTACAACAAATTCAAAGAAATAGTCTTTTTATAAGACTTCTTTTACACAACAAAAGGAAAATTACAACTCTTGAGAAACAAACGCAGGATCATTGTTTGGATCGCTGCTTGCGTGGGATCTTTGCCTGTGCCGGGAGCGCTTTGACTCGTGGACCACCAAATCACAGATTCTGATTGAACCGTGAGGGGTTTAATGATTCTTCCTTCATTTATCGAAGTAAGAATTTGAAGCGAATATCTTATCGATGTAAGATGTTCACTCTTCCAAAGATCAAGTCTGAGCTTAGATCTCTAGGACTCGCTAGAAGCTTCTTGAGGATGTTTGTGAAGAAGGAAGACTCTCTCTCTTGCTCTAATTCACCAAAACTCAAGGCTCTCTGCTCTAAACTGCCGTCCCTCTCTTGGATGCTCTCTAATCAGCCCTTTCCCCTCTTGGATGCTCTCTAATCAGCCCCCCTTTTGTAACCATTGTCCCACTACCTAAATACCATGCTTTTATGATGTTAGTAGGTCTCCTTTCAGTTTGTAACCATCTCCCCACGTTTATGGTTGATCTCAAGTAGTTATGAAGTCAAAAAACCGTCAAAAAACGTGTTGTAACCAACTCTATGGCCGAGACAGTGAAGTCTGTCGCGCACCTCCGAGACTGTTCGCACCTTCCGGGTATTTTGGCTCTAACTTCCTCATCCGATATCGGAATGAGGTGATCCAAGATGTGTTGGAAAGCTGACGAAGAGATATACAACTTTTGTCTTTTGAGATTCTTCAGATTTGGATCATATCATGGCTTAAATGTGCAATACATTTCCGTGACAGTCGCTGCTGCCGCGCACCTCCGAGACCGTTCGCGACCTCTCGGGTATTTTGGCTCTAACTTCCTCGTCCGATGTCGGAATAAGGTGATCCAAGATGCGTTGGAAAGCTAACGAAGAGATCTACAACTTCACATTGGCGCTTCACTCTGTTTACTGTCGCGACAGTGTACAGTGCCGCGCTATTGCCGCGGCAGTCATCACTGCCGCGCACCTCCGAGGCAGTTTGCGACCTCTCGGGTATTTTGGCTCTAACTTCCTCGTCCGATGTCGGAATGAGGTGATCCAAGATGCGTTGGAAAACTAACGAAGAGATATACAAATTCCCATTGGTGCATCACTCTGTTTACTGCCGCGGCAGTGTACAGTGCCGCGCTATTGCCGCGGCAGTCATCACTGCCGCGCATCTCCGAGGCAATTTGCGACCTCTCGGGTATTTTGGCTCTAACTTCCTCGTCCGTTATCGGAATGAGGTGATCCAAGATGCGTTGGAAAGCTATCGAAGATCTCTATAACTTCCCATAGGCGCGCCACTCTGTTTATCTACACAGCACCTTCCACTGCCGCGCCTATGCGCGTCAGTGTTCTTTATCGTGGGTGTTCATATTGTTCTTCTATGTTGTTTCACATGTTTCTTTGCTTCTTTTGGCTTTGGATGATCTCCTTTGACTTAGATAGGTATATTCATACCTATAGTCATTTTTATATGTCTACAGATACCCCCTCCAAAGTATCTCAGACTCATTCTTTTATAGAGGAGTCTGGGACACTTTGGATAAGATAAGTCTTATTTGCAATCCCTTCAGTATTTAGTTGAGAAGACCGTGTAAAAGGACCTGTGAATGGCTTCAACTCTTGACTTCTTTATCTTTTAGTCTACTCAGTGCTTTGTTGAATAGCTAAAATTCTTCCGGTGCTGCGTTTATCGCTTGACCGTTATCGAAGTCTTGAACTGAAACTGATGTTTTGATTTGTGAATTAGTTCTTATCGTTGAACTGATGTTGAACTAGTTTTCTTCATTAGGAATTCATATCTGGATCGCAATTGAATCCTTCGAGATCATCCATTGGACTTTTTTCCTTAGCTTTATTTTGGCGAAAATCATTGGCGCGTTGACAGGCGTTAACACAGTTTATCCTCGTGTGTTTACTGGAGTCTACACAGTTTAAGCTCTTAAGACGTTGGAGCATGACGGTCTTGAGTATCGAGACTGCAGGACCAATTATTCAGGTCGGTTCATCTGTAGGTATGGATTTTATCCTGAGTTTGTCGAATACTCAAGTCACGAGACCAACTAATGAAGCTGGTGCGTCAGTGATTATCGTATTTATAGGATTTTTGGCAAACCCTCAGCCATCAACGGGTTTGATGAGCCTTTTGATGCGTCTGTGATTATCGTATTTATAGGATTTTTGGCAACCCCTCAGCCATCAACGGGTTTGATGAGCCTTTACCGATTACCGTTTGAATCGGGCTAGCATGCAGATTGTTTAAGTCCGTTCTGCATGTAACGTTGTGCTAAAAGAATAAACTCTCTTAGACTTGGTGCTATGATGTTGAATACATAGGCTTGGTCGTTTTCGCGGGAACGGACCACCCGGCAACGCGTATTAGGCGTAGGCTTATCTCTAATAAGGAATCGAGATAAAGTCCCCCATGCATCAAACATGGATTTGGAAATGTTGATGGGTTACGTCTTTTTGGTGAAAAGATGAACCTAACACTGGAGAGGAAGAATTTTATTTTCTATCTCCTGGTCTCTTTTTTGTTGGTAGAGATGAACCCGATGATGGAGAGGAAGAATTTTATATTCTATCTCCTGGTCTCTTGTTTGTTGGTAGAGATAAACCCGAAATCGGAGAGGAAGAATTTTATATTCTATCTCCTGGTCTCTTGTTTGTTGGTAGAGATAAACCCGATGATGGAGAGGAAGAATTTTATATTCTATCTCCTGGTCTCTTGTTTGTTGGTAGAGATAAACCCGATGATGGAGAGGAAGAATTTTATATTCTATCTCCTGGTCTCTTGTTTGTTGGTAGAGATGAACCCGATGATGGAGAGGAAGAATTTTATATTCTATCTCCTGATCTCTTGTTTGTTGGTAGAGATAAACCCAATGATGGAGAGGAAGAATTTTATATTCTATCTCCTGGTCTCTTGTTTGTTGGTAGAGATGAACCCGATGATGGAGAGGAAGAATTTTATATTCTATCTCCTGTCCTAACTGTTTAAAGGTTTGACCAAATAGGGTTTTGAGACGATCCTAACTGTTTAAAGGTTTGATCGTTCAATTTGTGGACCTCTCGTTCATGGAACGAATCGAGAGGGGATTTTGGCCTTGGTCCTAACTGTTTAAATGTTTGACCAAATGGAGACTTGAGACGATCCTAACTGTTTAAAGGTTTGATCGTTTAATTTGTGGACCTCTCGTTCATGGAAGGAATCGAGAGGGGATTTTGGCTTTGGTCCTAACTGTTTAAAGGTTTGACCAAATGGGAATTTGAGACGATCCTAACTGTTTAAAGGTTTGATCTTTCAATTTGTGGACCTCTCGTTCATGGAAGGAATCGAGAGGGGATTTTGGCTTTGGTCCTAACTGTTTAAAGGTTTGACCAAATATGAGTTTTTGGAGGGAAGATTGATCTAAAAAAGTGATCGAATCTCATCTCAGCAAAAGAGTATTCGAAAATCATCATGGGGATGTAGTGTTTATCACTTTGTTTGTAATGATCGGGTTATCCCTAAGAAAATTTACATATAGTATTCTTTCGGGAATTCCCGTTACATGAACCATCCACCCCCAGCTTTTCTTATAAAACTGGGTTTATCATTATATTCAGCTGCATGATCGGGTTATCCTTAAGAGTACTATGCATAGCGCTCTCAAGGAACTTCCCGTGAAAGAAAGGAAATAGTTTAGACTCATATACATGTTGGAATATCGAGGAGCAGTTTATACTCATATACTCTTCGGAGTGAGATGGAGAAGCAGTTTATACTCGTATACTTATCGGAGTCAGGGAAAACAGTTTATACTCGTGTACCCAATGGAGTAGGTGGTCGTCTTTATTTGGCTTGTTTCGCCATTATGACGCCGGAGTCAATTAATGCTTGGATTTTATTTTTGAGTCCGAAGCAAATCTCAGTGGGATGAAGAACCCTTCTGTGGTACGCACAGTAGTTTGGATCCGTAATCCTCTTAGCTCCATCCTGATCTTTAATAGGTGGTAGCTCGATTTTGTCATTGGCGAGGAGGTATTCCAAGATGGCTGGAGCTTCATCATCTTCGAAAGAATATTCCTTTTGAAACCTCGGATCGAGAGTCGCATTCTCAACGATTGCAGATGTCATTGGTTGGCCTCTCTCAGCTTTCTTTCTTTTAAGAAAGTGCTCAGCTTGTTTAACTCTTTCCAAGTTTTGGATGGTACGACCCCCAGGGCTTCCAGAACATCGATGGAGAGATTATTGTGACATGTTTGCAGGATAAACTCCTCTGTAATAGGATCTCTGCAATTCATTGCTTTGTTACGGAAGCGTTTGACAAAATTATCGACTGACTCTCCGTCTTTTTGTTTCTCATCCAAAAGGGTTCCGATTGACACTTCGGTGTCTTCCTCGAAGAAGTTGCTGAGGAACAAACTTTCCATGTCATCCCAACAATTGATGCTCCCTGGCTTAAGCCGTCGGTACCAATCGAAGGCGGACCCACGAAGGGTGCCAACGAATGACCGGACCATTAAAGCCTCGTTTCCAGAAATCATGCCCAAATGAGACCTTAAAATAAATTAGATGCTGAATCGGTGAACTCGAACGGTGTGAAGTTAATCAGATTGAACTTTGCCGGATATGGTATTGAATCCCATTCCCTTGGATAGGGACATGGAATACCCGTCTTCTTCACTTCTTGAGCCGTCATCAAAGCGTTTACTTTGTTTTCAAGCTCTTTTATTTTCCCGTCATCGTCTATGTCTTCATTCGAAGAACGTTGTGGAGAACGAGTTAGACCACCCCCTGTGAGAGGTGCTATTGAACCATCCCTAATATCGTTATTGGGAGGATGTGCTAAACCACCCCCAGCGTTATTGCTATTGGGAGGTGTATCAGCCATAATGACTTCATCCACTTCTGGATCACTATCATCTGCCATATTCTGAGTGTGACGGCTGGATTTAGCTCGCTGACTGGACTCAGGAGGTTGAGGTTGTTGAGTTAGCAACTCTCTCATTTGTTGAATAGCTAACTTCATCTCTGTCTTCATTTCAGCTCTGATTTCTTCACGTTGCTTCGCTAGAGCTTCTTGAAGCATTTGAGCAAATTGATCAGAGGTGATCGTGAGTACTTCTCTGGTTTGTCCCGTGCTAGACATTGTATCATCAGAAGCGATTGCAGAACAAGTGTCCGAGAATTCATCCTCCGAGGACATTCCTTCTTGCATTCTTTTGTAATCTCTGCGTCTGATGGCTCCTAATTGGAGTCGAGACAGCCTTTGATCAATTCTCAGATTGACTTTTCCTCTCGGGGAAAAGTCAGGATTTGAGTCACTTGAATGCCGCTTAGACTTTCTTTTATCAGCCACGTTGATGGTGACTTCAGGGAATTCATCATCTTGTGCAGCTGATTTTCTCTTGCGGAAATGTCTCGGCTTAGGCTTCGACATTTCGGTGAAAAGACTGTGGAATACCGAGACTCTTCGTGGGATGACTTCTCGTTTGAAACAGTCACATTCTGATAATGCTGCTTTAACGAGTCGCGCACAGGAACAATGAGAGCTTATTTCTCGAATAATTCTCTTTCGAAATTTATTCAAACCCACAGCTTGATAGTACGATTCATCGGTATGATTGCCGGAAAATCCTATCGTCTGTTGGTATATACCCCCTCCAAAGTTATCTCAGACTCATTCTTTTATTAGCAGGAGTCTGGGACACTTTGGATTTAAGCATAAGTCTTATTTGCAATCCTTCAGTAGTTTAGTGAAGAGACCGTATGTAAGGACCTGTGAATGGCTTCAACTTCTGGACTTTCTTTATCTTTTAGTCTACTAGTGCTTTTGTTGAATAGCTAAAATTCTTCGGGTGCTGCGTTTATCGCTGACCGTTTATTCGAAGTCTTGAGACTGAAACTGATGTTTTGAATTTGCTGAATTAGTTCTTATCGTTTGACTGATTTGAACTAGTTTCTTCATTAGGAATTCATATCTGGATCGCAATTGAATCCTTCGCAGATCATCATTGGACTTTTTTCCTTAGCTTTATTTTGGCGAAAATCATTTGCGCGCGTTGACAGGCGTTAACACAGTTTATCCTCGGCTGTGTTTGACTGGAGTCTACACAGTTTTAAGCTCTTAAGACGTTGCGAGCATGACGGTCTTGGAGTATCGAGACTGCAGGACAATTATTCAGCGTCGGTTCATCTGAGGTATGCGATTGTTATCCCTGAGTTTTGTTGTATACTCAAGTCACGAGACCAACTAATGAAGCTGCGTGCCGTCATGTGATTATCGTATTTATAGGTTTTGCAAACTCCTCAGGCCATCAACGCGGTTTGATGAGCCTTTACGATTCCCGTTTGGGAATCGGGCTAGCATGCAGATTGTTTAAGTCCGGTTCTGATGTTAACGTTGTTGCTAAAAGAATAACTCTCTTAGACTTGGTGCTATTGATGTTGAATACATAGGCTGGTCGTTTTTCGCTCTGGAACGGACACCCGGCAACGCGTTCGTATTAGGCGTAGGCCTTATCTCTAATAAGGAATCGAGATAAAGTCCCGCATGCATTCAAACATGGATTTTGGAAATGTTGATGGCGTACGTCTTTTTGGGGTGAAAAGATGAATCCTAACACTGGAGAGGAAGAATTTTGATTTTCTATCTCCTTGGGCTCTTTTTGTGGTAGAGATAGAACCGATGATGGAGAGTAAGAATTTTATATTCTATTCTCCTGGTCTCTTTGTTTGTTGGTAGGCAGAGTAAACCCGAAATCGCGAGGGTAAGAATTTTATATTCTATCTCCTTGTCTCTTTTTTGTGGTAGAGATAAACCAGAATCGCGATAGCGATTAATTTTATATTCTATCTCCTTCGGTCTCTTGTTTTGTTGGGTAGTAGATAAAACCCAAAATTGAGAGAGGAGAAGAATTTTTATATTCTATCTCCTGGTGCAAATAGAAACTCAAAGTTGGGATTCCATTAGGAATCTAGATTGGTTTGAATAATTCCTAACGTGTCATAATGGTTTGACTATTCAACTCAAAAGGGGATCTTTTTGTTTGCAAAAATGAATCAAAAGGAGGTTTTGGGTTGTGGTCCATAACTGTAGTAAAGGTTTGACCAAGCAACTGGCGAGATTTTGAGACGCATCCTAAACCATATTAAAGATTTGATCAATAGATTTCTTTTTTTGTTTCAATTTCGTGACCTCTCGTTCATGGAAGGAATCGAGAGCGAGATTTTGTCTTGGTCCTAACTGTTTAAAGGTTTGACCAATGGGAATTTGAGACGATCCTAACTGTTATAGTTTGATCGTTCAATTGTGTGGACCTCTCGTTCATGGAAGGAATCGAGGAGATGGCGATTTGTGGTTTTTGGTCCTAACTAGTTTAAAGGTTTGACCATGTGGCCGGTTTGATACGCATCCTAACTGTTTAAAGGTTTGATCGTTCAATTTGTGACCTCCGTTCATGGACGATCGAGAGGGGATTTTGGCTTGGTCAACAAATTGTTTAAATGTTTGACAATCGCGAGGACTTGAGACGATCCTTAACTGATTTAAAGGTTTGATCGTTTAAGCTTTAAATTTGTTGGACCTTCTGTTCATGGAAGGAATTCGAGAGGAGTTTTTGTCTTTGGTCCTAACTGTTTAAAGGTTTGACAATGCGAATCGTCAAAAGTTGGTTTCGTTGTGGAATTCATTATATCTTCGGTCGATTATAATAAATTCAAAAGAAATAGTCTTTTTATAAGACTTCTTTTACACAACAAAAGGAAAATTACAACTTTTTAGAAACAAACGCAGGATCGTTGTTTGGATCGCTGCTTGCGTGGGATCTTTGCCTGTGCCGGGAGCGCTTTGACTCGTGGACCACCAAATCACAGATTCTGATTGAACCGTGAGGGGTTTAATGATTCTTCCTTCGTTTATCGAAGTAAGAATTTGAAGCGAATATCTTATCGATGTAAGATGTTCACTCTTCTAAAGATCAAGTCAGAGCTTAGATCTCTAGGAATCACCAAAAGCTTCTTGAGGATATTTGTGAAGAAGGAAGACTCTCTCTCTTGCTCTAATTCACCAAAACTCAAGGCTCTCTGCTCTAAACTGCCGTCCCTCTCTTGGATGCTCTCTAATCAGCCCTTTCCCCTCTTGGATGCTCTCTAATCAGCCCCCCTTTTGTAACCATTGTCCCACTACCTAAATACCATGCTTTTATGATGTTAGTGGGTCTCCTTTCAGTTTGTAACCATCTCTCCACGTTTATGGTTGATCTCAAGTAGTTATGAAGTCAAAAAACCGTCAAAAAACGTGTTGTAACCAACTCTATGGCCGAGACAGTGAAGTCTGTCGCGCACCTCCGAGACTGTTCGCACCTTCCGGGTATTTTGGCTCTAACTTCCTCATCCGATATCGGAATGAGGTGATCCAAGATGTGTTGGAAAGCTGACGAAGAGATATACAACTTTTGTCTTTTGAGATTCTTCAGATTTGGATCATATCATGGCTTAAATGTGCAATATATTACCGTGGTTCGCGCTGTCTCGGGTATTTTGGCTCTAACTTCCTCGTCCGATGTCGGAATAAGGTGATCCAAGATGCGTTGGAAAGCTAACGAAGAGATCTACAACTTCACATTGGCGCTTCACTCTGTTTACTGTCGCGACAGTGTACAGTGCCGCGCTATTGCCGCGGCAGTCATCACTGCCGCGCACCTCCGAGGCAGTTTGCGACCTCTCGGGTATTTTGGCTCTAACTTCCTCGTCCGATGTCGGAATGAGGTGATCCAAGATGCGTTGGAAAACTAACGAAGATATCTACAACTCCCTTTTGGTGCATCACTCTGTTTACTGCCGCGGCAGTGTACAGTGCCGCGCTATTGCCGCGGCAGTCATCACTGCCGCGCATCTCCGAGGCAATTTGCGACCTCTCGGGTATTTTGGCTCTAACTTCCTCGTCCGTTATCGGAATGAGGTGATCCAAGATGCGTTGGAAAGCTATCGAAGATCTCTATAACTTCCCATAGGCGCGCCACTCTGTTTATCTACACAGCACCTTCCACTGCCGCGCCTATGCGCGTCAGTGTTCTTTATCGCGGGTGTTCATATTGTTCTTCTATGTTGTTTCACATGTTTCTTTGCTTCTTTTGGCTTTGGATGATCTCCTTTGACTTAGATAGGTATATTCATACCTATAGTCATTTTTATATGTCTACAGGAACATTACGAAAAAACTAGCAAAATTGATGCAGCTAATTTAACTTAAAGAGTTAAGTTAACAACTTTCAAATTAGATGGGCATATTTAAGAGAACTTATAGAATTTGCAGTTTTATTTAATAACAATTTTAGATTTGGGAAACTTATTTAAAAAAGGTTAGATTGGGCGATCATTATAAGAAAAACATTCAATTACGATAACCACACAATAATAATTAATTCATACATTACTTTTTAAGCAATCTTATTATACAATTTTATTTATTAACACATAGTTTTACTATTCAATAAAAAATTCAAAACTTAAAACTTATACGTTCATGTCCAAAGCACGTGCATTATACTAGTTGTAATAAACAATCATGATGAATCATGAATAGTCATGTGACAAATTATGATGAAGAAAAATAATGAATTAATGTTATAATTGTCCCAAATGCTTATGTGGATTTATGGTACAAAATTCATAGTTGAGGAATTAGGATAATTTATATCTTAAATACAAAAAAGAGATGAATCCCACCAGAATTTAGTATTTAAACCTTAGGCATTAATGGAGTTGAAGAGTATTTAATGGATTTATGAGAGTTGAAGGAAATAAAATAGTGAAGGAGGTGAGAGAGAGAATTAAATGAGAAAAAGAGAGAGGGGTAAACTTGGATTTTTTTTTTAAGTTTGGAGGGAACCACATAAGTATGTAGTACATTTGAGAATTTGGGTTTAAAGATAAATACATAAAGATGAACAAGTTTAAAAGATACCAAGAAAAGTATTTGGGTTTAAACATAATACAAGGTAAACCTTTGGGTCTGAAGACAAAAACTCATATATATTATTAGTACTAGGTTTTATGCACGTGCAATGCATGTGGTTAAATACCACAATTAAGTGGTTTTGATTTCTTTCCTTACTAAAATTTGTTCATCGGTTCCATTTTGATAATTTTTACTCTCTTATGACTCTAGACTTTAGCATTATAATTATTTTTTTCTTTGATGTTTGTTTGAATGCGTTACACCGAATTTAAATTTTCGTGTTGATAATTAAATTGATAGGAAACAAATGTAATACAAAGCCAATTTGAGTTTTTATTTTATTTAGACCGACATGAAACCAAGCTTGACTTGAAAATATAATGTTGTGAAAGTGAAAAACACTTGAAAAAATGGCGTTATAAAAGAAATATGAATAATTAAATCCAATAAGCCAAGATGATTGATTAAAAATGGTCTAGAACGAAATTAAAGTGTGAAATTCATTACTATTCATTGATAGACTTCGTTAAAAAAATCATAAACTAAAGATTATTGCTAACTCTAGTGCACTTTTATATAATAAAAACATCCATATAAGTATATAAAAGTACTAAAAAAACTTCATAAAAAATCCCTTCTAAAGATTCCTTATTTTACTCAAAAAAATTAAACTATTCTATAAAATATTCAGAAAGCAATAATGTCTTTTATTCATTCTGTTTCGTTTTTTTTATTTAGTCGAGATCAATCTTTCTCCACATTTATCTTCTTCCTAGGCAATTCTAAAGTTCTCTTCATCGTCTACATTGATCGTGACATCATGCTGGAGCTAGATTTCTTGTGCTGTTATCTTAGTTTGTTCATCTTTTATCTTCTTATCTTACATCACAAAGTACTTCTGATGTTCAATACAAACTTCTGAAAATACGGACTTCGATTACTTTTTTATTTCAATGAGAATAAATGTTAATTTTATATATATAAAAATTTTGTATTTCTAATTTATTACTTAAATAAGATTGAGAGTTACATCTTTTTTCTTTTTATAATGAATTTTTCTATTGCGCATCCTATAAGAGTTTCTGCTATCAAATAATGTTACTTTTGCTTTATTTGTGTTATTTTCCATGAAGATCTGAACTAAGTAACTGTATTTTTTATTGTCAATATTAATATTTGCTTTTAATATGTTTATTTCATAAAAAAGAGATATTACTTAATTTTGATACTATATCATCGACTATTCTGTGACATTTATCATTTGGGCACTCTTATTAACATCTCCATCCGTCTTTTTGTTAGTCTTTGTAAGCGTAGAACCGCGGCTCAACTCTATTGTAAATAGTAGTGATCTTTGCATTATAGGTGTAATAGTGTGCCTATATATTAGTAAACTATTTTTAGGTTTAATTGTGTGAATTTTAGAGTAGATCTTGTAAGATTATCTTTTTTGAATGTTGTGATGATTGCATATATCAGTAATCTGAATTTATGTTGTATTTGTAAAGAATCTTAATGGAGACGCTTTTACTTTGACAGTTTATTCTGAATGAGCCCAACATATTAGTTTTAAAATATAATACTTTTTCTTTATTGTGTTATATGAATATTTGCTTGGTTTACTTACTAATCTCTTATTTTTTCAGTAAGTTGTATCTTTGGGTTGATATATATATTGTTGACACAATTTACGATGACATGTATATCTTCCCTACAAATATGAGATAGATATAAAGTGAATTTTATGTTTAGTAACATTTAATAAGAATTTTAGTAATGAAATATGTCATATTCATATTTAAATATCTTGAAATTTGATAGTGCTATTACATGTTTATCTTTGAGTGTCTTTAATAAATGATCATTCGTTGGTAGTCATATCTCCAAATAAAGTTATATGTAGAGTCCTGCCACTATATAGGAAAAAGTAAAAGGTCGATTTTAATTTTTTAACTTATGCTATTGTAAATAAGTATCATGTGTATATCTTTTTTCCATTATAGTGATTTCTCTCTCCTTATCTCACTTGTTATATTTTGCAACATAGTTGATTAAGAACTTCACTTTAGTTTCTATCACAAGATTATTTGTATGTAATTTTATATTAATTTTATGATTTCTTTAATGTTTCAAGAATAAAATATAAAAATTTATAAATACTTACTAATTTTTATTGTATCTTTCATGGAGAACGCTTCTTTAATTCAGATAAAATTGTCCAAAATGTTCTTCAAGGGGAACTCAGTGCGTGCTTCTTTGATAGATGTCTTTTGTCAATGTTAATGAAAGTGATTCATGAACATTTCTGAATTTTGGGTTTATTTCCTTGAATAATTTCTAGATTTGATGTGCACTGGTTATAAGAATTTCAGGATTTTTTGCGATTTTAAACTTTTAAAGGAGTTTTTGCAATTTTTATAACTTCGAGGTTTTTAAAAATTTTAAATTTTTAAGTGACTGATGTTAATCCCTTGAATTCATCTATGTTGTTTGTAAGTTTTAATATTCTAGAATTTCATGGTGCTTTTTTAGAATTTAAAATTTTGAGGTTGTTTCTATAATTTTTAAAATGTTAAGGTGTTAATTGAAAATTTTAAACTCTTTGGGGACTATTTTTAATTTCCAGATTTCATTTTTGTTTAACATTTGAAAACTTAGGGTGTTTTCTATAATTTTAAGGGTCTTTTGTGTAATTTTTGAAACTTTTTGGGTTTTTATAATATTTCATGTATCATAATATGTTAGCTAATTTATTAATCTTATTGTTTTTAAATTATTGAGCTATAGATAGTTCACGTAGGATTAGTATAAGATTTAATTAGCATTAAGAGAGTAAAATACAAGTGGAAAATTCAAAATAGTGTTTCACGTATTTTATTAATCTTATTTTTTTAAATTGTTGAGTTATAGGTATTAGATATATTTAGAATTAGGATAAATTAAAATTTAAATAAAATATTTAAATAGTGAAGGATAATATTGGTCATGGAAAGCTTTTCTAGAACTCGTGCTTTTAAAAGGAGTATGATATATCCCCTTAACTTTAAACGATAATTAAATAACCTGAATAAATTTGAAAATATTAGGAGACCTCGTAAAGTTTAGAGGTTATTAAAAACCCTTTAACTTAAAACTTTATTAAGAAACCCCGCTAAAAGCAATGGATTCAGGGGGAATTTCTAATAAAATGATTTTAGAGGCAAATTTATGATTATTGTGATTTGCAGACACATTTAAAAATACCTACAATTTAGGAGGTATATATTAAAAACTCCAAAATGAAAAAAGGGGTAAATTTATTAAACCTCGAATGAGTTTTTGGTGTTTGGAACTAAATCCTAAACATTTTAAAACTCTCACTAAGCCCCCAATCACTTTTAGTAGAAAAACCTAAAAATTAACATCATTAGTTCATGTATAGTCAAATAACCAAAATAAAACCCAATAACCCAACAACTTTTACGCTTTTCACTTAATCCCCATTAGTTTTTAGCAAAAAACCACAAATACTATATGTTTATATTATCTAATATTTTTAAAGATTGCTAAAGTTATTGAAATTTTTCAAGAGGTTGATTGTAATGTTTAAATTTTAAAGGAGTTTGTTTCTAATTTTAGATTTTTTGGGGGTTATTTGTACTTTATATTTTTTGGGGCTTTTTAATTTTCTCGGGGTTTCTTTTCAATTTTCTAATTTAAAGGGTATGTTTACTATTTTTGAGATTTTTAAGGAGCTCTTTGCAATTTTCAAGTTTTAGAGTGTTATTTATAATATTTCTACCTTTTATGGAGTTTTTTTCATAATTTTCATATTTTCGACTGTTTGTTTGAAATTTTAAATTTTTAGGGAGTTGGTTGTAATTTTTAAAATTTAAAAGGTTGTTTATACTTTTTAGTTGTAATTTATTAATTTTTGGGGGTCATTTATAAGTTTAGAATGTTAAGAGTCTTTTTTCATTTTTTTTAGATTTTTAGAGGTTTTTTGCAATTTCAGCAAACCCTCAAAATTAACAAATGGTTAAATTTCACTGAATCTTCAATAAGTTTAGTATTTGGAACTAAATCTCCAATATCTTTAATACTCTCACTAAACCTCCAATAACTTTTAGCAAAAAACTCGCAAAATTAACATCATTAGTTTATGTATAGTCAAATAACAAAAATACACCCTAACAACCAATAAGTTTTATATTTTTTTTACTTAACCCCTAATAAAGTTTTGTAAAAACCCAAAATAACGGATGTATATCATTTTTAGATTTTTCCAAAGGTTTGTTTGTAATTATTGGAATTTTCAAGGTGTTGATCTTAATTTTTGGATGTTAAAGGGGGATGTATCTAATTCTAGATTTTTCTAGGGGGTTGTTTGTTTTGTTTATATTTTTTTGAGTTTTATATTTTTCTTTGTATTATTTTGTAATTTTCTAATTTAAGGGTTTGTTTATGATTTTTTAGATTTTTAGGGATTGTTTGTAATTTTCTGCTTTTTAGTTTTGTAATTTTTATAGGGTTTCTATTTTGTAATTTTCTAATTCAAGGTGTTGTTTGTCATTTTCTGCTTTTTATAGGGTTTCTTATAGTTTTATATTTTTCATGTGTTTTTTTGAATTTTTAATGGTCATTTGTAAACTTCAAATTTTAAAGGGGTTGTTTGTACTTTTTGGATTTTTTAAAGAGGTTGTTTGCAATTTATGCACTTTTTGTTGGCCATTTATAATTTTAGAATTTTAAGGGCCTTTTTTAATTTTTAGATTTTTAAGGATTTTTTATAATTTAATACTTTATAGGGGGCTATATGTTTTTTTAATTTTTTTCATGGGTTTGTTTTTATTATCCCGATTTGTCAATGACTTTTCTATAATTTTGGGAATTTAAAGGGAGTTGTTTGTAGCTTTCAAATTTTTCTACGTGTTATTTATAATTTTAGATTTTTAAGATAGCTATTTGTAAAAAATTTATATTTTTTAGGATTGTTTGTAAATTTATGGTATAATTTGTAAATAAGAATGATTTGATGAGTAAGTATTGTGTTTGAAGGTTAATTTTAGTCAGTGTAAAATTTTTTAGAATTGTTTGTAAACGAATAGGATCATTTGTAAATAAGAATGATTTGAGGGGTATATACTGTGCTTGAGGGTTAATTTTTCCATTATGAAGGCTAAGTGCGAAAAATCAAAATGTTCTGGATATTTTTTGAAATTATCAAATTTACTAAGAATTTAGTGAGAGTTGTAAATATTTAGAAATTTAGTGCTCAATTCAAAGTTATGAGATATTTACTAAAATTTAAGTTTTTAAAGTAATTAAGGAGGAACACATGATATTTTTTAGATTTTGTAATTGTAGATAGTTAAAAATTGTTTAGAATTAACAAAGATCTGATTGTTAAAATTTTCTACTCTTTTATAGATAGAATTTTTAAACTATGGATATGAATAGTTTTAATTTAGTGAGAATTCTTAGGAAGATAGAGTTAGTTGGACACATGTCATCTTTTAATATGATAGAGAAGTAGTTTTATTGTTTGATTTCTTTCCATATCAATTTTTGGTTAAAGATTTTACCTTCAAAAAAATTGATATATTATTGATTAGGATAAGATTAGAAGGTAATATCCAAAAGAGCTAAGGGTAATATTGACTATGAAAAGTTTTTCTCAAACTCGTTCTTTTATAAGGAGCATGATATGATATGTTATAATATTGTACTTTGCTCAGTTTGCATGACTGTAATTTAATAGTGGAAAGGTGCAAATGGAAATGTAAAATTGTAGAAATCATTAAAAAAAACATACTCATCAAGGAAAAAGCCGGCGTCCGCAAGGCATTTAACATTGGCCCCCTTAGGCATGAGTGCACGAAAATTGTCACAATGTATGAAAGTTGCAAGACCACCAGCAGAGCATCCTGTAAGAAAAGCCTGCAAACTGGAAAATTTGATCACGTCTGACTCAATGTGTTCACGCCACATTAGCAATTGTATGTTATGAATTAGGAGTTCCATGCAAGAATTTGGTGTAAACTCAGCTAGATATATGAATAGTATTAACAGTAATCGCAACAATGGCCTGGTTAACATGTTGTGTCATGAATAATGGACTGCGTATCTTGCATTTGTTATGGGACAAAAATTCAAAATTACAGAAATTATCATACAAAATTACATATATGATTAATGACATAGGGCAGGGATGAAATAATTGCTCTCAGTCAATTAAATGGCTAGTGTAAATATTATTAAAATTTGAAATATATGATACTTTCATTAATTCTAAAGGGCATTTTCAAAATATGTATTCGCGTTTGACTAAGTTCAAGATATGATACATAACTAGCCACTGGGAAGACAAAACCACCAGGTTCACAGCAAAGATGTTTTGCTGGATTAGAAGCCAGCCTCAGATTTTACTGATATTTCTTGGTGGTCGGTGATGCATGTATATATTATAATATGCAAAAGCATTCCACCATAATCATTTAATTATAAAGCAATAACCTGCTTAGACTTTCCAAGTCCTTCTGATAATAGTTCATCAATGATTGCTTCCCAAATCCGCTGGCCTTTGAAGAAGAGCTTCCTTCCATTCTATATGACATCAAGTAAAAGTCAGCCCAGAACACTTTGCTGCTTTTATTATTCACTAAAATTAAGTTATAGATGTAGATTGCAAAATGAACCGCCAACTATAGTGACTCAGAAGGCAAACACCCACTATATCTACCTTTGCTTGAACCATTGTGTCGCCAGAAAAAGATCCACCATCACAATACCGTATCTTGACTCTGTTCCAGTTATAGAAATCTGAAGAATATAATAAAATATGGGAATCAGAAAAGCTTTAATAATATTAAAAGATGGTTGAATATCAAACCATGATTAGCTCTGACAACTTCAGATACATAATTAACCGTTTCTTCACTTCTAATGCCATAGAACATTCTTGTAAGTTGACAGATACCAAGAATTTATGCTCTTAATCATTCATTCAGAACTAGAGGTTAACTGATGTTTAGTAGAAACGATAAATCAAGACACCAAGTGCAGACAGCTCAAGGTTGGTGGAAGATTAAAGGAGGGCATGATAGTCCCTCCATAACCAAAATAGATTTTTATAATGATTATATGGGAATCAGAAAATATTTAATAATAACAAAAGATGATTGAATATCAAACCATGATTAGCTCTGAGAACTTAACAGGGTACATACTTAACCCTTTCTCCACTTCTAATGCCATATAACATTCTTGTAAGTTGTGACAAATACAAAGAACTTATGTTCTTAATCATTCATTCAGAACTAGAGGATAACTGATGTTTAGTAGTAATGAGAAATCAAGACACCAAGCACAAACAGCTCAAGGTTGGTGGAAGATTAAAGGAGGGCATGAATATCCCTCTATAACCAAAATAGATTCTTACAATGGATAGCTCTTATTTAATTCTAACGTTTACTGTCTATACTATACCAAGGTATGATGCAAAAGACATGCTACCCTCAACCTAATCCATGGCATCAATAAGACCATTCTTAAATATGTGAAGGTAAGCAAACAACTACAAATCACCAAATAAAATCAATCAGTATTGACTCGCAACAGCAAATCTACTGGAGATACCTAATGCCATGCAACGTTCTAGTCGATATAGAAAAGTTTAATTTCTCATTTAGAGGGGTTGCAACTACTGCTTTCCTTATTTTGTTAAAGTCGGTTAAAAATGTCCAAGTTAAATAACTTGACATTTTTATTGATGTTCAACGGTAAATCAGATGACCAGCGACTATATTCTCCAAAAAGGGGAAGTATCAGGATGACAAACTGTGAAGAGATGGAAAAAGGTTAAACATTATGATATTCTAGTTATTCCATAAAGATAAGACAAATTCTGTTTATCCCTAGCTGATTTAGTGAATCAGTATACTGAAAAGATCTTAACTCAGTGTCTCATTTATCCCTCCTGACAAATTTTAAAAGGTGTTTATGAGAGCAAATGTGATCAGTCTTTACCGAGATAACTCACAAGAACAGAGAAAAGGTAAGGAATAGAAAAATGGCTATATTCTCACTGGGACACCATTTTGTTCTGCAACCTAGGAATAAAGGTATGCAGCAGTGCTACCACGATGACTTACAAAGAATAACACTGGTTAAAAATAAATACAGAGAAGAGAGATAAGTCTTAGAACAAAAAACAATCTGACAAACTTAGCCAAAGAACTCCAACGATTGCTTACCAGGGTTTAGAGATGAGGATTGGCTTAAAATGCCAACAAAGAGAGCTTGTCGTGGCATGTAGTGTGAAGACCCTAATGGTGTCTCTTGGCGAGAAGAACATGAATCTACAGTACTGCACCAACCTCCACCCTAACACTTGAGAAAAGCAATTAACTTGAGCAAATGCTTAACTAATAACCTGCATCATCATCTATTCTACATACGCTAATGGTACAAAACACAAACATGGATGCTCTTAAATATATCAAAGAGATCAATAGTACTGAATCCTGGTCAATAGATTATGAAAGCAAATTAACTCATATTCCAAAGGTAAAGGGGAAAAAATCATGGGACCACACATAATGATAAAACACCAAGAAGTAAACCAAAAATAATAGTAATAATAATATAATAATTGCTGATAAGTTGTTTTTTTGGGTGAATTTATCTGACAACAGGTATAATAATCTCGAGTCTACACTAAAGTAAAATGCAATTACAAATCATAGGTATGAAGAATCACAAATAATAATCATCTAAAGTTGCTAAGCTACACATACTAGAGTTCTTTATTTCTTTATTATACGATGAACTATAAGTCCCCAGAAACACACATCACTCTTAACAAGATGGCCATTGACAACTTTGCAATCAACCGGGGTTGGCTTGGCTGCTAGAAGCTGTGTAGTGACATTTCTATCATAAAGTCAATGCCCGTGTGAGAAACATATCATACATTGTCACTATCAATACACATGTTGGACATATGCCCTCTATTTAAAATAGGACAAAATTTCATTTTCGACCATATTTGAAATTTATTTAGCATTTTCGACTTAATTTCAGCCACCTGGCCGAAAATGCTAAATATGTGCAAAAAACTACACGGGATTGATAATTCTGCGTAGTTTAGCAAAACACTAAACTACACAGGATTCTAAATCCTCTGTGGTTTAGCACTACAACAAGCTGGAGTTTCGTATTGTAGCAAACTGCACGAGATTTTGAATCCCGTGTAGTTTGATTTCAACTATTAAACTACACGAGATTCAGAATCCTATGTAGTTGCAGGGTGATTTTGGCAGAGTT
>NC_033800.1:4838087-4898058 GCF_001876935.1 Asparagus officinalis | reverse complement strand
CCCTGCAACTTCATGAGATTCAGAATCCTGTGAAGCTGCATAATGATCTGGCCCCACCCGACAAGTTATACACTTCTCCCCTATTCCCACTCTCAGTCTCTCCCTCTCTCACTCTCTTGGTCTCTCCTCCCTCTCTCCCTAGGGTTTGTGACTCTCTTGTGCTCTTTGACCATCTATGTTCAGTGTTCACCTTCCTCCGCTGTCACTGACCTCCATTGGGCCGAAGTTCGCCAGATTTCATTGGAGTTCCTCGAATCTCAAACTTAGGGATTGGCTTAATTTTTGGTAAATTTTTTAAACTTTTTTGGTTTTTTCTAAATTTTTATATATTCCCAGTACTTCATCCTAATAGCTTATCTTAGTTTAGATTTTGGATTAACATTTGATTTTTTAAAAGAATTTTGTGAAGAAAAATTAAGGAAAATTGTATGGAATTTGAAGGAAAATTACGGAAAATGATATACAATATTGTTAATTGAATTAATCTTGTGAATTTGGATTAATGTTTATCCCTAAAGATTGTTCTAGTTTATATTTTAGAAAAATGTGTTGAATTTTTAGACTTACATTAGGAGGAAAATGTGAAATTGGAAGCAAAAAATAAGAGAAAATTGTAAAAAATTAGGGAATTGAATTGTTAAAAGTGAGAGTTGTTAAAATTATTAAAATTAGGGGCTTGATTGTATGGAATATGTGATTTACATTCTTGTAATATATGTTGATATAACCTACTCCTTGCAGTACTCTTGAATGGAATATCTATGTGATGTCTCATAAAGGAATAATCCTTATAGTATGCTCTTTATATGTTGATATAAGCTACTCCTTGTGCCTGTTTCATTTTTAGTTTCCTTTTGCACTTTTGTATGCTTTGTATTTGTATTGTTCAGCTCTGATTGAGTACATATGATTAAGTCGTTCAACTGGAAATTTAATGTATTGTATTTTAATTGTAGAGAGATACACTATGGTCCATGGACCGATCCACGGTCGTGTACTATACCTTCAGACTAGTCATCGTTCACACAAGATTGGCTTAGGACTGGTAAAGTAAATAAGTATGTATTTTCTATTTTAGTATGAATTTAAATTTGTGTATTCTAAAAGATTTTCTTAGTTCGGATCAATGTGTAGGACGTACCAGAGATCAACATAATTAATCATTCCCAGAGTCATTCAGGTTGGGAGATGGAGGATGATCAAGTACAACAGTTGGTTAGTCAGGCCAGTTTTTTGGAGTGTTCTTCAGTGAGATGGATTAAGCTTGACTAGGCCCTTGTCCATGCTCTGATTGATAGGTGGAGGCTAGAGACCAATACTTTTCATATGCATATACAGGAGTGCACCATTACACTTCAGGACGTGTAGTTTAGATCAACATAAATTACTAGTTGCTAATCTATTTTCATCTTTTCATGTTTAACCTATAAAAAGGAAACAATAATTAGTAATTTAGTATACTTGTTTGCTAATTGTAACTTCATTATCTAATTAACATGCTAACTAGCAAATTATAAACATGTAAATATGTAATTGTTACATTCATTCTTCATCTTTTCATGCTAAGTAGCAAATATCAATTAAGAATACTAACTAGAAAATTATGAACAGTCATGTTTGTTAATTATATTTCTTAGTCTTTTATGTGACAATTTATAAACATATGCTCATAATTGTTAATCACTTAATTTGATGATTTAAATACATGTTTCTTGTATCTTTTTTGTTACTTTAAAAATTCAGTTAGCATAATTTGATGATTTAAGTTGATATTCTCATAATTTTGGATGTAGGTAACTAATATGTTGCTTATATGTTTCTGTCTTATGATGTTGGCAAATATTAGTTTGAGTTATGCGCCTCAATTAGTGAGGTGCGCGCCTCGTTGTGCGCGCCTCGTTGTGCGCTTTGCGCATGGTGCGCGTAAGGGACCTTTGCGCCCCGCATTGCGCTTTACGCCTCGATAACACTGGCCATCATACTTAAGCTTCGGATTGATGGCCCATTTGTTATGGGCACGGATGACCATAATTGGGAGGATGTATGTGAGAAGCTTCTTGGGCTGGTTCCTCATTTGAGTGATGCGATGAAGTTATCGTGGCTTCAAGGAGCGTTTATGGGAGATATACTTATTGACGCCACAGAGGAGACGATTTAGTATTTTGCTCGTGCTTACATATTACACATGATAGGCTGTAAGTTATTTCCTGATGCGAGTAAAAATCTTGTACATGCACGATGGCTGACCATACTTGAGGATTTTGAGGTGTGTGACACTATCATGGGGTAGTGGGATATTGGCATACCTTTATAGATAACTAGTTAGGGTTTCCTTGACGAAGAACAAAGATTTCAAGCAGTGCATGATTACTACAGGTTTGGTCATGGGAACACTTATATATTGGACGACCTACTTTACAGACACAATCTACAAGGTCTGTTGCCATTGGTATGCAGGTATATCAATGTAATATTTACAATTACTTTTATTACTTAGTTTTGTTCATATTGAATTTGTTCTAGTATCTTTTTTATTCAAATAGATATAAAGTGAGGAGGTGATCTGACAAAACCCTGACCGGACATACATAGCTTTATAGAAATAAGCTAGATATCATGCAACACAAACAGGTAAAATAGGACACAATTCTATATTTATATTCAAATTTTTTTGTAGATGTTAATACATGTTTTTTTAAAAATAATTCTTCGGTTCAAGTGGTCACACTGTGATCCGAAAGTTATCGATTACCTTGCACCTATTTGCAGAGAGAGCGCTGATTTGTGGAGAGCTAGAGTCCAATTGATCTATTCGAGATTATGGAGATTCATGTGCCGGGTCGTGTTCTGCGACAATTTAATCTAGAACATGTGTTGGATCCAGTTGAGCAAATCGATCGCATGGGTCGAATGACATCATATCATGTGGACTGGAGGCGATACCGTGAATTCTATATAATCAGGTGTGGAATGATAGGTAGAATCTTATAAAGCATGAGAGAAATACAGTGAGTTATAACGAGTATATGCGTTGGTATTGGGATTCACACGTGTTGAGCAAATCGATCGCATGCATCGAATGACATCACATCATGTGGACTGGAGGAGATATCGTGAATTCTACATATTCGGGTGTGGAATGATAGGTAGAATCTTATAGAGTATGAGAGAAATACAGTGAGCTATAACGAGTATATGTTTTAGTATTGGGATTCACACGCAGATAGATCGTACATGACCCACACCCAGTTGTTGGATTCATACCACGCCTCTCGTCAAATACTTGCATCCCGAAGACCATAATCAAGAGAGATTATGTAAGCTTTTAAACTCACTTAAAAAAGAATATTCTTCTTTTGAAGTTATATTACTTGCTAAGTTGGGCATATAGTAATTAAATTATAGATCCATGTATTTGATGAGATTGAGAAAAATATAAATGAGAGTATTGCTGAGATTCAAAATCTAAAAGCAATATCAGCATTTAATAACATCAGATAGAGAATAGCAAATGTGTTTCATAAGAATCACGTCGACGAGTTTGAAGGACGCAAGGACAGGACGCGCTAATTTTTACGGGTGTACGCGTGAAACGTAAGACAGGTTCTAGTGCGGTGAGTGTTAATGGAGCTGGCACTTCTCAGCCTCATATGCAATTGGATAGTCAGATTATCAAGGCTCATGATCACATACATTGGGGGCGACAAGGGGAAGGAGTAAGGGAATGGGTAAGAGAGGGAGAGGAGGGAAGGACATTTAAACTGCATGTGACTTTTTATATGATGAGGTTTATTTTATGATTCTGAATCTTGTGAATATATATGGTTAGATTGTGACTGGATTGTTCGAAATTATTACTTGTGTGGATGGATTTTCATGTACATATGCGATTGAAATTTCGTGTATGTGGTCGCAATATTCTCTATATGTAAGTTGTGCATGCACGTGCGTGCATGTCCTACAACTTCACGGGATTTACTGTGAAGTTGCAGAGTAAGCTTCTCAGAGAGTTCGATTTTGAATCCCGTGAAGTTACAGGGTCAGCTTCACAGAGAGTTCAAAATTCGAACTCTCTGTCAAACTAACACTGCATCTCCACAGGATTAAAGATCTCGTAGAGTTTGTATTAATCAAACTCCAAGGGATTTAGATTCCCGTGGAGTTTTGCAACTTCAGGGGATTCAGATTCTCGTGGAGTTTAGTGTAGTCGTTAATTCCGTCCTAAGCTACACAGGATTCTCAGGAATCCCGTGTAGTTTTCTGCACTCATTTAGCATTTTCGACCCAATTTTTCAGCCAGGTGGCTGAAACTGGGTCGAAAATGCTAAATAAATGCAAAGTGGATCCAAAATGCTAAATAAATGCAAAGTGGGTCGAAAATGCTAAATAGATTTCAAATATGGTCGAAAATGAAAATTTGTCCTTTAAAATAATTTCTGAATTTGAAAACCATTCAAACACTTCTTCTTCGTCGCATTATTCTTATCCGTCTTTAGTTTTCCACGCTCCTCGCATAACCATTACATGTTGAGATATGTTGTCGCTTTCATTTTATAATTTTTTTGGCCTTTTACCCTAGTTCTTCCACAACAAAGGGCTATAAGATCTTGGAAATACTTCAGGGGGTCCTATATGGCAACTTGCATGATGAGCTAGAAACCAACTAAAGAGGTCTAAAAGATAGAAATTTACCACGTTTTAATTTCATAGAAAAATGTTTAGGATTCTAAACTATAAATGAGTAAAAGTTATCGGGCCTCAAACTCGAAAGCGCGAGTACAACCCCAACCCCAAGGATGTAATTCAAGATAGCATTAAAGAATTAGATATCTACATTTCTATGAATTGTTCTTCGGGTTGTTAGCTGATCATATAAAGTACCTGCAAATGGAGAACCCAGCTCTCAGCGCCAGATCCAGAACCTCTCTGCAAATGATACCCTGGCAAGCTCCCATCTAAGCAAACTACAAAACGAAATCAGCATAATCACTAGCAGCGAACCCTAATTCCAACAGAAATTAGAAAGAAAAGCTAAAATCTTTAATCTTTACCTGCATTTTTCTCGGTTGCGTTTCTTAGGAGAGTGAGATCGACGAGATCGGGATCCAAAGGAATCAGCGGATTCAAGGGTTTTATGGTGGGCTTGTGAAGCCAAGAGGTCAGAGTGAGGAGGAGAACGATGAAGAGAGAGAAGCCGGAGATGATCGCAGAGAGATAACGGCACCCGGTGATCCAGCGGTGGCGGAGGAGGTGGTGGATCGCCGGCGCTCCGGTCAACATCTCTTCACGTCGTAGACTCGTCGATGTTGTTAGTTGGACTATGGAACCGCCTAATTTTGGGTTAGTTGGATTCAGATAAATGGGCTTGGGCTTAATTCAGGAGCTGTGAATAAGCACTAATATATTATTCTACTTTGTACCAGTTGATTTTACTGGGCTTGTTGGGCCCAGTAATCAAATTGTTGGATTGTGGGCATTATTATTTGACGCCTTAGATAATCATCTAAGGACACGGCCTAAAATCACATGATTGAGCTATATTGTGGATGATCCGCTCCGTTGAACTTGATCTACATAGTCTAAAACCCCAACACACCAAGTATTGGGATTTCAAGGTCAAGATATACGATTACAAGGATAGCGCGAGGGAGGAAGAGATCCCCGAGCTTGGTGGGCAGACAGTCGCAGGCGGCAGAATGTGTTTTGGGAGGAAGAGATCCCAAGCTTGGTGGGCAGATAGTCGCAGGCGGCAGAATGTGTTCTGAGATTTCTACGGCAGATTGTTAGAGGTTGTTTTAAATTTTCTCATAAACCTTTGCAACTTACTCTCTTTTTCGGTAGGTATTTTGCTGGAGTTGGCTTTTTGTTTCTTTCTTTAGATTTGCGAGTATCATATGTGGCACCCTTCTACATGAGTTGTGGATGACCGCGGAGGAGTTTGTGGAGATGGTTAAGGAAGTTTAGGCCATTGAATTCAGTGGTGAGGTACACAAGTTCTCTCTACAGGTAAAGGAAATTACTACTATGTATGTGTGTGCGCGTGTACTTTTTTAAAATTGGATCTTGCAGTGCATGGTAAAACTACATGTCCAAGAATTAATATGTTTTCATAGTAAAACGGAGGACTGAGATTGGTACATTTCCTGTAATTAAGCTTACAGTCAACATTCCTTTACCTCCCACTATAGATCTATCTTAATTTAAAAAAAAAAAGAACAAGGAATGAAACAACAAAGCCTACAAGCATAAAAAAAACCCAAAAGAAACTCCTAACCTCAAGATGAAATTTTAAAAAGATCAAAATTGAATACAGCCCTTAAAAATAGTAAACAATTCACCAGTGAGTTAAGAAAAATGATACAAGAGACGACCAACTCATGGGATATTTCTCGTACAAGAAAGCTAATGAGGTATATAATTATAATTAAGATCAGTGTTCCAAGCTCCATGATTTTCATGAACTACCACAAAAATCTCTGTGTTCCAGGCTCATGATCCCACTGAAATGGCCTAAACAAAAACATGATCATGGTAAATATATCTACACATACATAAATAGCCCCAGTGAACAACAATTTTGTACTGTCATCAATCTGTGAATGGAGAAACAACACTAAAAAGGATGTGGTATAATATCTGAACTCAACAAGTGGTGCAGGAACCAGAACCAGTGCGGTGGCTACAATGAAGGACACAACCCAAATCTTCGTCTGAGATTTACCTATAAAAGGAATAAAATTAAATCGCTAGTTGAAATTTGCACAAAAGAAATCGATAGAGATAGAAATGCTTCAGGTACCTAATACATTGACGATAGAGATCCATGAGTAAACATAAACTGGGACTAGAAGGTATTTGATGATCCAGTGAGCTTGGATGACTTTCCGCCATAAATAAAATGTGTAATGTCGGTTGTCTGCAAGGAGATATGGATGGGCTATGCTGCATTATTAGCAAATTAAAAAAAAATGTTCGCTTAGACTAAATTTGACGGGAGAAGGCTAAAGACTAAATTTATTTTCCCCTACAGAACACCAAGCATGGCTAACCTGAATAGATGCACCGCAGTAAATCCTATACAAAGTGCCATCAGGACTTCAATAGAACGGCAAACTTTAGTCTTCCAAAATAATCGGAATAATGTTGTAGCCTGGCCTAGGCTGAAGTGCACAGGAGCAAGTGCCGCAGCAGAGACCACAGAAAAATACAACATCTGAGCAAAGTGGGGAGAAACCACATGATCCTCTTTTGCACCTGCAGCATTATACACGGTACAGTTAAGAAACTCCTAAATTTACACACTCCTTTTGAATTTCAAGCTGAGCAATAGAACCAATGTTGTTATAGCTAGACAGATAAAGGAGATGAAATACCAAGGACAATGCCGCCATTCCAAATGACAAAAGTCACAAATGACATCAGCACCATGAGAAAAGGGGCAAAGGTGATCAATACTTGCCACTTCCGATTCCACAGTTTTAAAGCAGTATCCAGGACCTCATCAATAAAACCTGAAACCCAAATCCGTTACAGGATACAGATTGTCTGGTTATGCATGAAAGAATAAAGGTTACAGAAAACCTTCTTTTGGTCATGCACCACACTACAATAAACTATGATCAATACCTTCTTGTTCTTTTCATAAATAAGTTGGAAATGTTTCACATTGAACTAAACCTTTATTAACATTTTTAAAAAGATGGGTACACTATACTTTTGATTCAGAAAGAAACTAGGCTAGGGATTCATAACCTTCTTTATATCTAAATAAAGCACATTTTGAGTAATCATTAGCATTCTGATCTTTGGAGAATAAACTAGAAGGATAACATTCACAAACGGTTTTAGAAGATTGATTTAGATTATGGTCAACAAACATCTAATTGGTGCATGACAAAAAAAATCTAGAAGAGGAAAGTAGGGAATACAAATTAATTTATACATGTAATAGAAAGGAAATGGTGGATAATAGGAAAAAAATGTTAACTTATACGCAATGTAGATGTTGGAAGGAAGAAATAACACCCACAAAATAGATGTATCAAAAAGAACTTGTATCAAAAAATAGAAAACACTACCCGAGTCACAGCACGAGCTTTCGATTATTTTGGAACTAGATGGGTTTTTGGTACTCTCAGCGGTATCCATCCTTCGGCGCAGGGTTGGCAGGGGCAAGCAGGAATGTTCTTGATTTATCAGTTAGGTGTATGGCCAGTTTTTTTTTTTTTTTTTTTCGCTTGAGCTTTTCTTATGCTGATCATGCCGGCGGCATTTTCAGCATAAATTCTGTGCAGATAAAAGGCTGCTTCAGAATAAACGAATTGGCCGATCATTCGCGGGCTACAGAAAATGCTATGCCACACTATATTTGTTTTGCCGAAAAGAGCGTCGCAATAAGCGACACGCACCAAACTACATAAAGAAATTTGAAAGCAAGTGACTTGTGTTAGAAATTTTCCTAAAACAAAAGAACAGAGAACCAAGGTAAACTTGATCAGGATCTGTTGAATATTTAGTCAGACTAAGTCACTAAATGTTTAGCCAATTTAAATTCAAATTCAGCTAAAACTAACAACATTTAGATTCTTTAACTATAAAACAAGTAATAGTTTCGGTCGTCAAGGAAAACAATCGCGAGGGCACCAAAAGAAACCACCTAAAGATTAAGGTAAGATTAAGGTACATTTCCAGAGGTTGTTCACTAATGGTTAAATACATGCTACTTCAAGCCAAACTAATCATGTCCTTGTTCAGAAAATCCATAAATTGTGAATAGGAAATGCATACCATAGCGCTCAACCAATATTTCTTCTTAAGACTGGCCAAAAGCATTGCCAAGACTGCAGTTATGGAAGCCACATCTGTATAGTACAGAAAGATAAAGAACCAGTGAACTGGATACAGTGCTATCAGTAGTGCAGAAATTGTTGCCTTCCCTTCTCCAAGAGAAGGTCTCAAGTTGATGAGCAATTCATATACAAGTACACTACAGATGATAGCCAGGAAAGCATTAGTAGAACGAAGATATGCAGGGGAACAGAGTTCAGGCAATGACTGGACTGCATTAGCGATCCACATGCCTGGAAACAAAGAAGCAATGTAGGCAAGTGAAAAAAAGTACCTGCACAAACAAAGTTAAAATTTTACAAACTTTAAAACTTTTCTTATTCCATTAATCAGAAGCCAACATGACTTAATGCTTAACGCCACATCAATATGGTTGGATCAATCAAATATTTTACCGAGGGTTTCTTCAAGTATTTTATAAAGTTGAACCTAATAACATGATTTATATGGTCAAATAATAGTCACAACTTCCTTCCAATCAGCATTATGCCCTTTACGAGAAATTCCTCCTCTAAATAGCACAATCCTATGATCTTCCAACTATTAGTCAAAGTAGTACTTATTTATTGCCTGACACTAAGATATTTTGTTGGTCTCACGCATAATTAATTGCCACTGAAGGCAAAATGAACGAAAATTGTCATAATCGCGAATTGTGAAGTAGTCATAATTGATTGTCATTGCAACGATAATGGGCAAAGATGTGGGTTATATAGCCCATGAAAATCGTGAATATGGAAGTTCGCACAATTAATTGTTATTGGGTCAAAAAAAAATGGACAAAAAATCATGGACTATAGACCATAGGCACCACGATGAAGTATGCATACATATTTTCCACAGGGGTCGACAAACAAAAATTGACAAAAGACATAGGTGACAACGAAAATCGTAATTTTTATGAAAGAAAATTTAATTGTTGTTGGATCGAAACTAATAAAAATAGACTAAAATCATGGGTTATAACCATTTAATATCGAATTTTGAAAGTACGTGGAGTTCATTATATAATTAGTTCGATATGAATGAAAATTGACAATTCATGGGTTAAAGCTGGGGAAAATCTTGAATTTTGAAGTACATATAATTACTTGACATTGGGACGGAATGAACAAAAATTGCCAAAATTGTGGGTTATAGCCTAACAAAATCGCGAATTATAAAGTAATCATAATGAATTGTCATTGGGTAGAATGAACAATTTGACAAAAATGGTGGGCTATAGCCCATGAACATCGCGAATATTAAATTTCGCACAATTAATTGCTATTGGGTTGAAGCTAATAAAAATTGTACAATAACCCATGAAAATCATGAATTATGAAGTATTCCTAATTATTTGCCATTGGGTCGAAGGACAAAAAATGATAACTATTAAGGGTATACCATATGCAAATCGCGATTTTCAATGAAAAAAAATAATTATCATTGGACCAAAACTAATGAAAATAGACTAAACCCATATGTTAACCTATAAAAACGGCAAATCTTTTGTATGCATGACTAATTGTCATTCCGTTCAAACAAATGAAAATGAGCAAATATCGTGGGTAATAAGCCCATGAAATCACGGATTTTGAAATATGCTTAATTAATTGCTATTTCGTTAAAAAGACCAAAAGTGCACACAAATCGTGGCTTAAAAGAATGAAAATTAATTGTGGGTTATAAGCCCATGAAAATCATGAATTTTAAGGTAATGCATACTTATTTGCTATTGTGTTTAAGAATGAAAATTGAAAAAAAAAAAATTGTTGGTTATAGGACATGAAATCGTGATTTTTAAAAAAAGAAAACTTAGTTTGACATTGGGTCGAGGAATGAAATTGACAAAAATCATGGGTTAGAGCTAATAAATTCGTGAATTTTGAAGACTATTGGTAATAGCACATGAAAATTACAAATTTAAAAGTACATATAATTAATTATCATTGGGTCAAAAGAAATGAAAATTGACCAAGATCGTGTGTTTTATAGCCAATGAAAATCGTGAATTCTTAAGTACATACAATTACTTGTCATTAGGACGGAACAAACAAAATTGTAAAAAAAATTTGAGTTATAACCCATTAAAATCATGAATTTTGAAGTACTAATAATTTTGCACTTGGTCAAATGAACGATAATGGACAAAAATGGTGGCTTATAGCGCATGAAAATTGTGAACATTGAAGTTCGCACAATTAATTGCTATTGGATCAAAACAAATAGAAATGGACAAGAATCATGGACTATAGCCTATTATAAGCACGAATATTGAAGCATGTTACTGATTTGTCATTAGGTTAGAGAACAAAAAAGGATAAAATCATCGATTATAGCCCCCAAAAATCACGATCTTCGATGAAATAAAATTCAATTGCCATTGGATAGAAACTAACAAAAATATACTAAAATCTTGGGTTATTAATAACCCATAAAAATTACAAAATTTTTTGTACTAGTGATTAATTGTCATTGGTCGAAATGAACAAAAAATAATCAAATATCGTAGGTTAGCCTATGAAATGACAATTTTTGAAATATGCTTATTCAATTACCATTGGGTCCAAATGAACATAAATGGACACAAAATTGTGGTTTATAACCAATAAAAATTGGGGATTTTCAAATATGTATACTTATTTGTCATTGTTTCAAGACGAAACATAATTGTGGGTTATGACCGCAAAAAATTTGCTAATTGTGAAATATGTGTATTAGTTGTCATTGGTTAAAAACAAATGACAATGCACAAAAATTGTATGTTGTTACCCATAAAAATTGTGAAATTTTAAGTGTATGCGTAATTAATTGTCATTAGGTAGAAACAAACAAAAATGAACAAATGTTGCAGGTTATAATCCACGAACACGATTTTTTATGAAAGAAAGGTTAATTGTCACTGCATCAAAAATAGGAAAACAGAGTAAAATTGTGGGTTAAAATCCAGGAATTCGCAAATTTTTCGGTGTGTCATTGGGTCAAAACGAATGAAAATTAGCAATTATCATGGATTATTACCCAAGAAATCGCAAATTGTGAAATATGCTTAGTCAATTGCAATTGGGTCAAAACGAACAAAAATGGACAAAAATCGTCGGTTTTAACTCATAAAAAAGTATGTATACTTATTTTCAAAACAAATGAAATTAATAAAAAATGTGGGTTATGGCCGCTAAAATTTGCAAGTTTTGAAGTACACATTAATTGTGAGTTATAATCCATGAAAATTAGATTTTTTTTTTTTGGTACAGTGATTAATTGCGATTGGGTCGAAACGAATGAAAATAAGCAAATGTTGTGGATTATAGCACATGAGATCACAAATTTTGAAATATGCTTAGTCAATTGCAATTAGATCGAAACGAACATAAATGAACAAAATTTGTGGGTTATAATCCAAAAAAATAGTAAATTTTGAAGTGTGTACTTCTTTATCATTGAGCCAAAACGAACAAAATTAACAAGACTGTGGGTTATTATCGCCAAGAATTATGAATTTTAAAGTATGCATAATTATTTGCCATTATGTGGGAAAAAACAAAAACTCTTGGATAATAGCTCATGAAAAATCGTTATTTTTTATGAAAGAATTTTTTTTTGTTATTGGTCAAAACTAACAAAAATTGATTAAAATAGTTGGTTATAATCCATGAAATTGTGACTTTTCGATACGCATGATTAACTACCATTGGGTCTAAACTAACCAAAATGAGCAAATATTGTGGGTTATAACCCAAGAAATCATAAATTTTGAAATATGCTTAGCCAATTTTGATTAGGTCGAAATAGACATAAATGGACAAAAATAGTGAGTTATAAGCCGTAAAAATCGTGAATTTTCTAGTATGTATGTTTATTTGCCGTTAAATCAAATCTAGCGAAAAATCGTAAGTTATAACCCTTGAAAATTATGAAATTTAAGTATACATGTAATTAATTCCCAATAGGTGGAAACGGACAAAATGGACAGAAATCAAGGATTATAGCCCACAAAAATCACGGGTTTTTATGAAATAAATGTAATTATCATTGGGTCGAAAGTAACAAAAATAGACTAAAATCATAGGTTATAACCCATGAAATTCACGATTTTTTCGATATACGTGATTAATTATCATTTGGTCGAAATGAACGAAAATGAGCAAATATCATGGGTTATAACTCATGAAATCAGAAATTTTGAAATATGCTTTAGTAAAATGTCACTGTGTCAAAATGAACATAAATGAATCATGGTTAATAACCCATAAAAATCATGAAGTTTGAAGTACATATACTTCTTTGTCATTAAGTCAAAACAAACGAAATTAACTAAATCAAGAGTTATGGCCACTTAAATTGCGAATCTTGAAGTACGCATACTTAATTATCACCGAGCGGAAAAAGATGACAACATACAAAAATTGTAGGTTTATGGCTCATGAAAATTGTGAAATTTAAGCGTACGCGTAATTAATTGCCATTAAGTGAAAACAGATAAAAATGCACAAAAATCATGAGTTGCACATAAAAATAGCAATTTTGATGAAAGAAAGTTTAATATCATCGTATCAAAACTAACAAAAATAGATTAAAATTATGGACTATAACCAACTAAACCTCGTGATTTTTTCGATACTCATGATTAACTACAGTTAGGTTGAAAACATAAAAATTATTAAATATCATGGGTTAATCCATGAAATCGTTAATTTTGAAATATGTTTAGTCAACTGCAATTGGGTTGAAACGAACATAAATGGACGAAATTCATTGGTTATAACCCATCAAAATCTTGAATTTAGAAGTACGTGTATTTAATTTTTATTGAGTCAAAACAAACGAAATTAACAAAATTGTAGGTTATGTCCATTAAAAATCATAAATTTTGAAGTACGTATAATTAGCTGTCATTAGGCGGAAACTGTCAAAAAAGACAAAATTTGGGTTATCGCCTATGAAAATAGCAAATTTTTATGAAAGAAAATTTATTTATTATTGGATCGAAAACGAAAATAGACTGAAATTGTGGGTTATAACCCATGAAACTCATGATTTTTTATACGTATGATTAATTGTCAATGGGTTGAAACGAACAACAATGAGTAAATATTGTGGGTTATAATCCAGGAAATTGCACATTTTTCAAATATACTTAGTCAATTGCAATTAAGTCAAAACAAGCATAAATTGAAGAAAAAAAATCGTGGCTTATAATCCATAAAGAGCATGGATTTTGAAATATGTATGCTTATTTGTCATTAAGGGGCTGTTTGGTTCGGCCAAATTTTTAGTAATTCTGCAGTTTTGGAACAAAAAGTAGGTTTTTTGACATTATAAGATTTCAAAACTGTCATTTGGTTTAATTTTTTTAAGAATACATTTCTTAAAAGCTGACATGGCAGCCCAATTTATGGAAAGCTCAATTTTTTTTTAGCTCGGAAATGGGCTAGAAAGCTGATAACCATGTGGCAACTCATCATTTTCTCTCACAACTCCCTAAATTATTTGGCAATGAAACAAACATGAGTTTTGGATATGTTTTCCTAATCTTCACTTTATCATTCCATATCAAACACAAGTTATGGATTCCTTTGATATCCATTTTTTTTTAAAATGGTTATTTGCCTTGGAATCTATTTCCATAATTTTATAGAAATGAACCAAACAGCCCCTAAGTAAAAGCGAATGAATTTAGAAAATTATGGGTATTGTCGCTAAAGATCGTGAATTGTGAAATACGCATAATTAGATATCATTGGGTCGAAAAAGATGACAATGCACAAAAATCGTAGGTTATAACCTATGAAATTGTAAATTTTAAGTGCACGCGTAATTAATTGCTTTAGGTGGAAACAGACAAAATGGACAAAAATCTATGATTTCTTTTGTTTTGTTTCGTTTCATTTTGGGTAAGTTTGAAACAAGTTAGACCCTCTAAAACTGTTTGATCAGATTCAATTAATTGCATTAGGTGGAAACAGATAAAATGGACAAAAATACGGAAATTGTGGTTTTTATGAAAGAAAATTTAATTGACATTTGCTCAAAACCAACAAAAATAGACTAAAATATGGGCTATAATCGATAAGTTTGCGATTTTTTCAGCATGCATGATTAATTCCATTGAGTCAAAACCAACAAAAATGAGCAAATATCATGGGTTATAGCCCATGAGATCGCAAACATTAAAATATGCTTTAGTCAAGTGTCATTCTACCAAAATGAACATAAATGGAAAAAATCGTAGGTTATAACCTATAAAAATCATGAAGTTTGAAGTATGTATATTTATTTTTCATCAAGTAAAAAACAAACGAAATTAACAAAAATCAAGGGCTATACCTACTGAAAATTACGAATTTGAATTACGCACAATTTTCATTGGATCGAAACAGATGACAATGCATAAAAAACACATGTTATAACATATGAAATTTGTGAACTTAAAGTGCATGCATAATTAATTGTTCAAATAAAATGTACAAATATCATATGTTAGCCCAAGAAAATTGCAATGTTTTATTAAAAATTTTATTTGTCATTAAGTCGAAACTAACGAAAATAGACTAAAAATCATGGGTTACAACTCATGAAATTAGCAAATTTTTTGGCACGCACGATTAATTGCTATTGAGTCGAGATGAATGAAAATAAGAAAATATCATTAGTTACATAGGTCATGAAATTGTAAATTTTGATAAGCTTAGTTAATTGTCACAAGGTCGAAATGAACAAAAATGGACGAAAATCATGGATTTTTACCAGTACCAATCATGAATGTTGAACCATTCTTACTTATTTGTCATTAGGTCAAATTTTAACAAAATCATGGATTATAGTCCATAAAAATCATTAATATTTTAAGTACGCATAATTTGTTGTCATTCGGTCGAAACAATTGAAAATACAAAAAAAAATCGTAGGTTATAACTAATAAAATGTGTGAATTTTAAAGTTTATGTTTATGAAAATCATGAATTTTGAAGTACCCACATTTATTCCTCATTAAGTCAAATAACGAAAATTGATAAACAAAATCGTGGGTTATCACCCATTAAAATTGTGAATTTTTTGTACGCGTGATTAAATGTCATTAGGTCAAAACGAACGAAAATGAGGAAATATGTTTACTTAATGGTCAACGAACGAAATTAACAAAAATAGTGAATTTTTTAAGTAACGTACTTATTTGGTTTGGGTAAAAAAGGACGAAATTAACAAAATTATGGATTATAGCTATAAAAACCATGAATTGTGAAATATGCATAATTAGTTGTCATTCGATCGAAACAAATGATAATGCACAAAAATCATGAACCATAACCTACGAAAATTATGAATTTTAAAGTGTGCACCTAATTAATTGTTATTAGGTGGAAACAGACAAAAAGGAACAAAAATTGAATATATGAGTTCTTGAATTCTGAAAATCATGGGTATTAGCCCATGAAAATTACGAATTTTGAGATACGTATAATTAATTGTTATTGGTTCGAATGAACGATAATGGCCAAAAGCCTCCATGAAAATTGTGAATATTGAAATTCGCACAATTAACTGCTATTGCATTGAAACAAACAAAAATGGATAAAAATCATGGACTATACCTACGAAAATCATGAATTTCAAAGTATGCATACTTATTTGTGATTAGGTAGAAAAATATAAAAATTGACAAAAATTATGGGAAATAACTCATGAGAATCATGAATCTTGAAGTACACATATTAATTGACATTAAGTAAAAAATGAACAAAAAATTGCCAAAATTGTAACTATGGGTGGAAAAAACCAAATAGTTAACAAATATTTCGCTAAGTATTTCTCTAGATATTTGGTTATAATTCGATTTGACAGATCATTTAACACTAAAAAAATAGATTATAATATTCGGTTCAACGAATAGAATTTAACTAGACATATATTTCATTCGATTGATTATTAAATATTCATTTATGTTTTACTTTAGGGTTTTTTGATATAAGTCCCTTAAATCTTTAGTGTGTTGATATAACGTCCTATGGTTAGTTGGGGTTATAAATGAGAGGAATATTTCGTTTAACCCGCATCCATAAATTGACAAGTATGACCTTCGCTTACCCAAATCCATTAATAACTCCTCCCAAAATCCATACCTGTTAGAACAACCCAAAACTGTTTTCCCTTCTTCTCCCTTCAATTTGTTAATGGGTCAAAGATTTTTATGCCCCTTGAGGCTAATTCTTCAGTTGAAGCTCAACCGACTGATTAGAGAGTAGAATGAGAAGGAAGAGGGGGCTGATGATGGGAGCTTTTAATGGGTTTGGATTGAATTATGATTTAGAGGAGAATGTGAAGTTTGGAGAATAATAAGAGTAATGGGAGGAGGGGGGGAGGGAGCACCCGAGGGTATTCTCGTAACTAGTTAGTCAAGGTTAGGGTTAACCCATGTTTTTAACCCTAATCTTAATGGAAGGCCTTAGATCAACACATAACGAAGATTTGAGGGACTAATATCAAAATATAAAGATTTGTGGGACTAATATAAAATTACTAGAGATTTAAGAGACTAGTATCGAAAAACCTCTTTACATTTAAATTGTATAAATTTCAGCTGCAACAAACTATATTCATCCTATAAATTGTGTTTGGGATGTATATTAAGCCTACAAAAATAACATAATATCAATTAAGGTGAGGTGTAAAATTAAATAAATGATGCATTTTGAAGGGAAAAGTTAAAATTATATGTAACTTGGAGAGTATAAATTCGAATAAACGATAATGAAAAAATGTCGTGGGTTATAGCCCATGGAAAACACGAATATTGAAATTCACACAACTAGTTCCTATTGGGTTGAAATGAAAAAAAATGGACAAAGATCATAGACTATAAGCCCATGAACATCACGAATGTCCAAGCACGCATATATCTATTTTGCATTTGGTCGAAAAACGAAAATTGACTAAAATCGTGGGTGCCCACAAAAATCACGCTTTTCTGAAAGTACAACAGATTTAATTGTCGTTGGGTCGAAATGAACGAATATTAATCAAAATTGTGAGGTTACATAAAAATAGCGAAGCGAATTTTGAAGTATGTATAATTGCTTGACATTGAGATGAAATGAATGCCTGATACTATTGCATCTTATAATGAAGCTTCTCTCTGTTTTTGGAGGTTGAGACAAGCACAACAAACCATCAGGAGGTTCTGGAATCGTATAGCTACAGAAAAAAAGCTCAAGAATTTTCTACGAGCAGTGAGAGATTGTTCGAAGCTCTTACCCATCACATTGCATTATTCACTAATTTCCATCCATAAAACCTCTCCTAAATTCTTTCTCACCTGCAGTAGACGTTGTAATCTACTGCAAGATTTGTTTTTGAAACCATATAGAATTCTTCAATGGCCTATTCCTCCATTACTCTTCCTTTCATCATTTTAACAATGGGTTCGGGATTACTAAAAGCGCATCAGCTGTTCCCCCATCACATGCCCAAAAAGAAGAGGGGGGAAAACCACCAAGCTAGCCTACAAAATTACAACTTTTTCCCAAAAAAGGAAAGGAATTGGGTCTTAGAAAAAAGAACTTACAGTCCAGGGGGAGTAGTGATCATTGGATCCCATGTCTTGAAATCCCCTCTACAGTACTGTTGTGCTTGAGGGATGTGGAATATCTCATCCTGCATCAATAACAAACAATTTTTCCGACTGAGGAATTTCAACAAACAGATTGTGCGCATTGCATGAAACAAGATGACAGCGGAGGGAAACACTAACCATGTAGGGATCAGGAACGATCTTGTTGACTACGATTGAAATGGGAATCACCCACAAACTTGCTACTGCTGCGACGATAATTTTTCCCATTCCCCCCTTCTTTTTCTCTCCAAGGGATCGCTCTCTACAAACTGCCACGAAATCGGGGCAAGAATGGCATTTTCAAATTTTTAAGGGGGTTTTTTAGCACATAACTCCCCACTCCAAGATAAACCCCATCGAAATTGGGAGATTCGAGAGCTTGAATGTGTGGGTTCGTCGATCTTGAACTTGGAAAGTAGACGGAGTGGGTTTTTGGTTCGGGTCGTGGAAAGTCCGCCCACCTGATCGATTGTTTTGGGCCTGGGGCACCTGATCGATTGTTTTGGGCCTGGGCCTTGCTCCGGGCCGATTTATGTAGACTGTCTGGCCCAGTAATCTGGCCCATTGCATTGGTCTACTTCGGCTTATGTAGAGAATCGAGTAGCAGTCACGAGACAAATGTTTTTTTATCTGCCCCTTCTTTTTTTTTTTTTGCCCCAGCCCGACTCGCGATCGACCACATAGACACTTGCGGTCGACCAGGCAGAACGATAAAAACTAAAAAAACATTACAGGGTTTGACCGGTCGACCGCCGCGCCAATCGCGGTCAACCGCGAAAAGTCCAGAAACTTTTCAAGCTTGCGTGCACGTTTGCGGTCGACCGCCGGGCCAATCGTGATCGACCGTCGCGCCAATCGTAGTCGATCGCTAGATGCCCAAACCTGTTTTCTATCGTTTTTCCTATAAGCTCTTCATATTTAACATCTTTGAGGGGGGTGTTGCGCGCCTTTGCGGAAGCCTTGCACGAACTCACAACGAACCTGTGATCACGAGTAGAAGAAAGCCAAACTCTTGCACAAATCAAACCAATTACGACAAATCAAACCAAACACAAGGATATACGTGGTTCGGCAATTGCCTACGTCCACGGGGAGAGGATGGGGAGATTTCACTATATATGGAGGAGAAATACAACGGGTTACAACTCACAAAATCACTCAAATATAACCCTAACCAAAGCTCTCAACTCCCTCACAATATCTCCCTCTCAAAGTGCTCAAAACAATGCTAAATCTCTTCTTTTCTCTCCTTTTGAAACCCTAAAAAACGTGGTCCTATTTATAATAAAACACAATCCCAAACAAAGGAGGATTCCTCAACAAATAAGGATTCTAAAAACGAGTCTGCCACACCCTGCACCATGGGTGTGGCAGAGGGTGTGGTGCAGGAGTGGTGCAGGACAGATTCTGCCACACCCTGCACCGTGGGTGTGGCAGAGGGTGTGGTGCAGGACAGACTCTACCACACCCATGGCAGACACCACACCAGGGTGTGGTGGAGCCTGTTTTGAGTTATTCTTCACGTTTTTCACAATTCCTTCGCCGTTTTCACAATTCTCCACCTCGGCGAAGTGTTCCAAACATTGAGCCGACACCAACATGAGCACCAATGTGTCGTCTCTCTAAACTCGGCTGCACCAATGCGGTTGCCTACGTACCCCCTCTCCCAAGGGATCAAGCCGCCCGTAGTTCATCCAAATGGCCGCCAACGGCCTCAACAATTACGAATGTGCAACAAGTTTCGACAATGATCAAACTTGTTGCTCGGAACCACCTTAGTGAGCATATCTGCCGGATTATCCTTCGTGTGGACTTTCACAATTTCCACATCGCCATCTTCAAGAACATCCCGAACGAAGTGATAACGAACGTCAATGTGCTTCGTCCTCGCATGAAAAACCTGATTCTTCGCCAAATATATAGCACTCATGCTATCGCAATGAATAGTGACGGATCGCTGCGATATACCAAGTTCTTCCAAAAGTCCTCGAAGCCAAATAGCCTCCTTCACAGCCTCCGTAACTGCCATATACTCTGCCTCCGTCGTAGACAAAGCCACCGTCGACTGTAAGGTGCATCTCCAACACACCGGCGCACGGGTCAAAGTGAACACATACCCCGTAGTAGACCGGCGCTTATCCAAATCCCCGGCATAATCCGAATCAACATAGCCAATGCATAGCTGCCCACCTGTAGTGTCCCGCTCATAAACCAAACCAACATTGAGCGTACCTCTAATGTACCTCAAAATCCATCTCACGGCGTCCCAATGACCCACTCCTGGATCGTGCATGTATCTCGACACCATGCTCACTGCCTGTGACAAATCCGGCCTCGTACATACCATCGCGTACATCAAGCTCCCAACTGCGCTCGCATATGGAGTCTTCGTCATCAACTCACGGTCTTCAACTGACTTCGGTGAAAGGCCAGCTGAAAGCTTCAAATGGGCTCCCAACGGTACACAAACTGGCTTCGTATCCATGCTAACATGGAATCGCTGTAGAACCTTCTTCAAATAAGCCACCTGTGTCAAACAAATCCTGCCCTTCTTCTTATCTCTGCCGATCTCCATCCCTAAAATGCGCTTCGCCTCGCCCAAGTCCTTCATCTCAAACTCATTCGAAAGCTGAACTTTCAACTCATCTATAGCTGACCTGGAACTAGAAGCAACCAACATGTCATCGACATAAAGCAACAAATAAATGTACGCACCTCCTCTCAACTTGCGAAAATACACGCAAGGATCAAACTGGCTCCGAGTGTACGAATGACCAAGCATAAAACCATCAAATCGCCTATACCACTGTCGAGGAGACTGCTTCAAACCGTATAGCGATTTCTTTAGCCTGCAAACCAACTTATCTTTCCCTGCAGCTCGGAATCCCAATGGCTGAGTCATATATATTTCTTCATCAAGATCACCATGAAGAAATGCTGTCTTCACATCCAACTGATCTAACTCCAATCCATACTGTGCCACCAAAGCTAGCAAAATCCGAATCGACGAATGCTTCACCACCGGAGAGAAAACCTCATTGTAATCAATACCTTCCTCCTGTGCATAGCCCTTCGCAACCAACCTAGCCTTGAACCTCACTGGAGTGCCCTCAATGCCCTCCTTCTTCGTGTACACCCACTTGCACCCAATCGCCTTCCGCCCCTTTGGAAGCTCTACAAGCTCCCATGTATCGTTCTTGTGAAGAGACTCCATCTCCTCCTGCATAGCCACCTGCCACGAATCAGCCTCCGAACTCTGCTCGGCCTCTCTGAATGTAGTAGGCACCATCTCATCGATACTCTCCACCGGAAGTGCATATGCAACTGTGTCGGCATACCGTGCTGGCACCCGTATGTCTCTCCTCTGTCTCCGTGCCGCAATAGAATCCTGAACCTGAGCCGTCGGTCCCTGATCCTGCTCATGAGTACCCGTATCCTCCGCATCACCGTCGTGCTCGCCTGGCGTCACCTCAGTCGGCACTCTCATGGATACTGCACTATCTGGACTCTGTGGAGCTGCATCAATCTCCACCACCTGCGAAATCTCCTCTGTCGGGTTGCTCTCCACCTGATGAGAGCTGGGAAGCTTCAAGATAGAAGCCTCATCGAATGTGACGTCCCTACTCAGCACAATCTTCTTATCAACTGGATCCCAAAGCTTGTATCCCTTGACACCACGCTTGAATCCTACAAATATGGCCTTCCTAGCTCGAGGTTCCAACTTATCAGTTCTAACATGATAATATGCAGGGCAACCAAATACCTTAAGCTGGTCATAGTCATGTGCTGTCTCTCCCGACCACATCTCCATAGGGGTCTTCCCCTCAATCGCAGATGAAGGCAGCCTGTTAATGAGGTGGCTCGCATAAGAAAGTGCCTCAGCCCAAAAGATCTTCTCCAAACCACTATGCGCCAATAAACATCGAATCTTCTCCAGCAAAGACCGATTCAATCTCTCTGCCACCCCATTCTGCTGCGGTGTATGACTAACTGTGAAGTGCCTCTCTATGCCCTCGTCTCGACATAGCTGCAGAAAGGGGTCTGAGGTATACTCGCCGCCGTTGTCGGATCGCAACGTCTTGATCTTTCTCCCAGTCTGCAGTTCCAATCTCTTCTTCCACTCCACAAACAAATCTAGGACTTCACTCTTATGCTTCATGGTGTACACCCAACATCGCCTAGAATAGTCATCAACGAACGTGACGAACCAATGTCGACCACCAAGTGATGCCGTCTTAGTGGGACCCCAAACATCTGTGTGCACGTAGTCCAAGATGCCCCTCGTCCTATGAATGGCCGTCCCGAACTTCACCTTCGTCTTCTTGCCAAGTACACAGTGCTCACAGAATTCTACTTTACCACTCTTGGCTCCCTTCAAAAGCCCCTGCTTGCACAATGCCTGCAGTGACTTTTCACCTGTATGCCCTAGCCTGTAGTGCCAAAGTCTGCTCATGTCCGCCTCTGAAATCGCCGAAGCAACCTGGCCAATCTCGGTGCTCCCCTTCAGATAATATAAATTATGATTTCGGACTCCCTTCATCACCACCAAAGATCCCTTAGTAACCTTTGCTACAGCATCCTCAAAGGTCACCCTGAATCCCTTCGCCTCCAAAGCCCCCACTGAGATAAGATTCTTCTTAAGTTGAGGAACGAATCTCACCTCCTTCAGCTCACGGACTACTCCATCGTGCATCCGAATCCTCACAGTACCTATCCCACGAACGCCACAGGATTGATCATTTCCCATGACCACAACACCCCCATCGAGTCTCTCAAATGATGAGAACCAATCTCGCCTAGGAGTCACATGATAAGTAGCGCCAGAATCAAGCATCCAATCTGATGCATCCAAATGGTTCACCTCTGGAGTAATCAAAAGAGAAAAGCTCGAATCATCAGAATCATTGCCGCTAGCAACATTCACCTCATTGGCCTTCGGGCCCTTATTCTTGCTATTCTCCTTTTCTTTGACTTTCGGGCAATCTCTCTTCCAATGTCCCTGCTCCTTGCAGAATGCACATTGGTTCTTTCTAAGCTGGTGACGACCTCTTGACTTTGACCTCCCTCTATTTCCACCTTTCTGATATGAGCTTCTACCTCTCGCCGACAAGGCCTCTCCTGAAGTACTAGCGCGGGAAGTCTCCTTATCCTTCCTCCTCAAATCATAGTTCGTCAATGCGTTAGTCACTTCACTATAAGTGATAGAAGATCTCCCGTTCAGCAACGTAAGCACGAAGGTATCATACTCCTCATCCGGTAAGGAGCCCAAAAGAATAATAGCCTTGTACTCATCTGTGATCTTCTCATCCACGTTCGCCAAGTCCGACAACAACTTAGTGTAGTTGTTCACATGAGCCGCAAGCGAGGTACCTCTGGACATCTGGAATCTGAATAACCTTCGCAGCAAGTGCAACCGGTTCTCAACACTCTTCGTAAGGTACTTATTGTTGAGAATTTCCCACATCTTCATCGCAGACGTCACCCCAATCACATCGTATTTCAGCTCCTGTTCCAAACAGGACCTGATCACCCCGCAAGCATTTCGATTCATCTTTTCCCATATCGCCTCTTCATATTTAGGTGGCCTCACATCGACCATGATGGTCTCCTCCAGATTTTGAGCATTGAGCGCATCCTGTACGTCGCTCATCCACAAACCAAAATTGATCTTGCCGTCATATTTCACAACACTAATCTTAGTGTTCTGAAAACCCACTTGAACTGTGCCTGTCATCTTGCTGCTTTCACCAATTACTTCACCCATAATCACAACTTCCAAATTGTAGAGAAAGATCCCAAACTTTGAAAGAATAAGAAATTACCCAACTGAACCCTAGATTGGATTCCAAATAGAACTCCTAACCACACGAGGAAAGCGAGATCTTCAACGGCAACTTCAAACCCTAACTCCACCAAAACCTAGAACTCCAAGAACCAAGCTTCAAACTGAATCTTCCTCCACCTAATCCAAAACCCTAGATCTGAACCTGGTCTCTGATACCACTTGTTGCGCGCCTTTGCGGAAGCCTTGCACGAACTCACAACGAACCTGTGATCACGAGTAGAAGAAAGCCAAACTCTTGCACAAATCAAACCAATTACGACAAATCAAACCAAACACAAGGATATACGTGGTTCGGCAATTGCCTACGTCCACGGGGAGAGGATGGGGAGATTTCACTATATATGGAGGAGAAATACAACGGGTTACAACTCACAAAATCACTCAAATATAACCCTAACCAAAGCTCTCAACTCCCTCACAATATCTCCCTCTCAAAGTGCTCAAAACAATGCTAAATCTCTTCTTTTCTCTCCTTTTGAAACCCTAAAAAACGTGGTCCTATTTATAATAAAACACAATCCCAAACAAAGGAGGATTCCTCAACAAATAAGGATTCTAAAAACGAGTCTGCCACACCCTGCACCATGGGTGTGGCAGAGGGTGTGGTGCAGGAGTGGTGCAGGACAGATTCTGCCACACCCTGCACCGTGGGTGTGGCAGAGGGTGTGGTGCAGGACAGACTCTACCACACCCATGGCAGACACCACACCAGGGTGTGGTGGAGCCTGTTTTGAGTTATTCTTCACGTTTTTCACAATTCCTTCGCCGTTTTCACAGGGGGTTCCGGCAGCAAGCAGCCATCTGCCTATTTTTCGGTGATATTCTTGTGCTCGAGTTGACATTTTCTCATAATATCCCAACATCAACTATTTTTTTTTTTTTATGTGCGAAATGACTAGATCATAAATCCCAAATATATATGTGAGGCTTGATCAACTTTTAGTCCATACTCAGGTTAGACCAGATGATCGTCATGTCGAAATGAGCATCAAGATATGTGTATAAGCAATATGATAATCATAATGCAGGATCCAGCTCCAAAACTTTGAGATACGTGTTTTTATATCCAACTTCTTGGATCCAGCTCCAAAATTTGAGTACACTGTTCAATGTAAAATAAAGTAAAAAAAATATATATTGCCACCGTAAAACTAACTCCTCTTCCATGTTCCAACTTTTCTCTTTGCTACAACCATTAACAAATCAAGAATCGCATCAGCTTCTCCAAATTAACTAAAGTGCTGTTATCTAAGCTAATTTGGATCCTCTTATTTGAAGAACCTAATCCATTTCTCAAAACAACTGCTCCTCAAATTACCCGGTTTGAAAAAAAAATACGTTTTTTCTTGCAATGCTGATGAAAAAAATGGTTTAAGTGTGTCTGACATAATTCAAGTCAAGTATGTTACCTGCCTCAACTTTGATGATGCATGTTGTTGTGCATATGCTTGCTTTCACGCTAATTCATTTGAAATTTTCTACAAACTCAATTAATTTAACACTAAAAAAAGATAATTAAGTAGGTTCAAAGTTGGAGATTGCAAAAATTTGATCTGATGAAAGCTTTTCAAGCACTAGGACTAACTACCACTGGATGTATCAGGCGAGCAGTTAGTAATCAATATATCATCAATGGACAAATGGGGGAGAACAAAAAAGGAAAATTTTCGTTTAGTCCCCCTGAGACTCTCCCGGATTCGTCGTGAAAGTTTTGCAGTATGAAGGTAGCTAAACTAAGAAGAATTTAATCTAGCAGAAGATTATGTGTTGTGGCTATAAAGGGTTGCAGACTTGCAGTGTGAATGAATTATTCCATGGACCCCAAAAAAATGGTGGAATGACTTGGGGGGTGAAAATATGTGCAGAAAACCTCAGGGACCTGAGTATAGTTTTTCCAAGAGAGAAGTTAATGCTCAATAGGTCGCTGCTCAGATGTCAACCATACAAATGAGAGCTAATAAAAGAAGGAAAAGAAGTAAACGCTCAAATTTTTTAGATAGCCTTTCATTGACCAAAACACCAGTACTATTTAATACCTTCATTCAAATTTCAGGTAACTGATAGAACTTTAAAAAATACCCAGAGCCTGTTCATACTTCAGACACACGAAAGAACAGAAAAATTCAAGTAGATATTAAATTACTGAAGACTTAGCTGAATTTAAACCAATGTTTCAGCTAAATTAATATTGCTCGCTACAGTTATATTTTCACATTGCGAGTCCCTGAGATGGCAGCTGAAAAGAAAATCTTTCAATATATTAGGCCCAAGCTGAATTGAGAATATTATGTGAAATCACATTGTAATAGGGTAAATTGCATATAGACCGCCTATAATATCGTTGTTCTCAACTAACTATCCATGTGGTTTTATTATTGCAGATAGACCCCCCTGGGTTAAATTTTTTGTTGACTCGCTATTTCATTCAGGAGGAATATCTGCCAAATTTTCAACAGGGTAAAAGCGTCAAAAAGATTTAACCCAGGAGGTCTATCTGCAAAAATGAATCCACAGAGGTATAGTGAGTTAAAAAATACTAAGGGGGTATATGTGCAATTAACCCTTGAGTATATACATGAAAACAATGAAAGATTGCTAAAAAAAGACTCTGAAAGAAGAATGGAGACTAATGGGTCTCATCACTTTGAGATATTTAACTTGAATAAACAAATTTATTAGAAAATTACATTTACAACCTCCATCACCTCAACAAACATGGAAGCAAAAGTTCCCTCAAAAGCTTATGATACAAAGGTGGTTGGCGAAAAAACAGAAAAGACTAGCTTTTCTGTGGTATGAATATGATCTAAACCTTCCTTCTGGATTTGTAACTTTATCTACATGCAAGATCACCATGTTCTCCCTTCAAAGGCATTCCTTCTTAATTGATAGTTCTATCTACACGCAAGACCTCCATATTCTTCCTTCAAAGGAGATGACGATGATGGAGACATCGTCATGATATCTTCTTCGGTCACCTTGTGGTATCTCAAGCAACTCATGGAAATCTAGTCCTACAACAAGAAGTAGAACAAACGCATAATCAATTATTTTTAAAAAAAATAAACAAGGTTTAATCAACTCGAGAGTTTGTCATGAGCTATATATGCGCCTTATAACTAGATTTATGCAGTTATGAATCAAATACACATTATACAACTTTGGTGTAGCTTTTCTCTTTCTCCCGATTATATATTTTTGGATTATGTTTACAAGAGTTTTCCAATGTGAATATAGATCTAATTCTAATGCTGCTATCAGGTATTTACAGATTATGAATATTGAATCCTAACGTCTCGCAGAGAAAACATTGAATACAAGCATACATAGAGAGAAGATGTAGTTACCAGCTTTTCTCGCTGCACGAAAGATAACTTCCTCAACGAGGTGCTGCGCAGGATCACCTTCAGGAATTGTGGCAATGAACGACTCCACTTCAGCAACTGCCTCCTCATTAGTGAAGTACTGGTAAAGCCCATCAGATGAAAGTATCAAAAATCTATCTCTAGATCCAAGTTCATGGTGATAGAGAAACGGATGGCATGTAATGTATGGTGATGTTCCAACGTAATCAATTCTGAACATCTCCAAGAGCGCACTGTTCCATTTTGGCTGCAATTCGAAGAAAATGTCACGATAAGAAATTGGTGAGCGGTATAACTACAAGAACTTGCAAGTTCAAATACCAACTATATCAAGGAATCAATTTCCAGAGTCTCACAAATCCTGAGTTACGGGTAATTCAAGGTTTATGCAGGCTAAGTTTCTCTTCTGTATGGAACAGAGTTGGAACTTTCAGAGATGCTACATGGTCTTAAAATCGTACAAATCCCTAAAACAAGAATCCACAAATGCATGTTCCACCTGAGGGGAAACTTTTGATTAACAACTCATGCTAGAATGAGAAGAGAGGAAAAAGAATCCTCAATATTCTACTATTAGCACAAAGTAAATGCACAAGCTATCAACTTGATGCGCGAAGGAAATTCTTTGAGTAACTAAAATGCTAAATGTGGTGATAATGATGTGCATTGCATACTCAAATCTTTTAAGACCAAATCAATAGGAACTTATTAACGTTCGTGGAATCATACAAAATATGAGGATGAATACCTGTTTCAAGAATCCAGCACCAAAAGCTCTGGTCACCTTCAAAGAACCCTTCACTCGATCATTCATCACCGCACAAGCATCCTCAGGATGCTCTCTTTTAATCCTCCGAACTTCCTAAGCCATGAAAAAAAAAATCATCCAAAATCAATACAATTTCATCAAAATAGCCCGATCGAAATCTTTTCTTCAGAATTTACCTCCTCAACACATGTACTGTGATCCAACGTCAACTGAATCGCATCCAAAGTGGACAAACCTCTGAAACCCTCACCATCTTCACTAATCCTCTGCAAATCCTTTATCTCTGATTTCTTCCCTAAAACAGCTCGACTGTCTCCGACATTCATTATGTAAACATCTTCCCCTTTCATTAGAACGGCAAGAACACAAGATCCCATCAAAGCAAGCTCAGGATTCTCCGACGAAATCTTATCCGCGACGTCAAAGAACTCCTCCTCTGTTTTCCTCAGAGCTCGATTCATCGCCTTCAAAACTTTGGTATGGCTCACAGAATTCACCGATCTCGATCTTGCGGGTCTATTCGATTCGAAGCTGCCTTTATCCCAATCGCGCTTCCATCGAGTTTTCCTTTTCTCCAGCGAAAAATCCTGATGTCGTTCTTCTTGGATCCAGAGAATGCCATTGAGCTCTCGCTGGACAGCGGAGTAGAGGTTGGAGAGGAGGAAGTCGGTGGCGTCGGGGCCGTTGAATCCGTCGTAGATCCCGACGAAGATCCACCCGTGCGTCCCGGAGCCACCACGTGGACCCGGTCCTCGCCGCTTCCCCTGGGCCCACTGCAGGCTGCTGTGACGTCATCCTTCTCGTCTCCGTCGCCGCAGCCGCCGGATCTCGACGCTGGCGCCCGCTGCTGGACTCCTCGAGATCGTCCTCGAATCGAGATCGACCGGCCGATCTCCTCGAGAGCTCGATCAATCTCCCGCCGTGAGAGAAGCTCGCCTCAACCCTAAAGTTACTGAATTCGACCCAAATCTTCATCGAGCGGCCGGAGAAGCGGCGCCGGGATCGAGCGCCGGATAAGAACCCGGCGGTCGATGGGGCCCGATAAGATCGATAGGACGGGGCAGAGGGGTAGGAGGCGAAGGAGGTGGAGCTGTCGAATGCCGCGGCGGCGACCGAGAGCGCGGAGACGTCGTGAGAGGGCGGTGGAGGCGTTGGCGCTGACGGAGGCCCGGAGATGGAGTAGAATTGTGCCGCCGGATAGGATTAGGTTCGGAGAGTACAGAAGGAGTGGCCCAAACCCTCGTCAAGAAGGGCTCGGAGTGAGCGCGGCGGAATCGATGCCGCCTCGCCGACGGCGAAGTGGAAGCAGGAGCAGTGCTTAGCAAACCAATTACCTTTGCAATTGATGTGGAGGGGGGGAGGCAATAAAATGGATGGGTTGACTTTGCTGGGGGAGTTGATATGATGTCGCTTTGGACCGTTGACCAAAAATAGACGAGGAGAGTTTGAAACCAAGGATCCGGAGGGGGGGATATTTATTAGGGGGCAGGGAGTGGAAAATTATGTTTTTGTAAATTTAAGGCGGTTGTGTTGGGGAAGGTGTGGGACGTGGGGTGACTGACACGTGCGTATGTGGGTGTGGGCGGGAGAGTGCGGTGGGGGCTCACCGGATGGCGCTCGCGTCGGCTGGGGAACCGCGTTGAGTACAAGTGAGGACTTTGGTTGGTTGGTTAGATCCTAATTTGATGGACTTAGTGCGCGAGCCCATGGAAATAACTATGTGCTCTATTAATGACAATTATGACATTCTTGGTAATCTTAAACCAGTTTAGGGCCTGTTTGTTTGCACGAAAATAGTAAAGTAGTAACTGGAGTAGATAAAGTTTCTTCTATGAAAAATTCCTCAAGGACCCAAAATATGGGACCAATAGAGGGGACAAGTGAGGTGTCTCACTCCTATTGGATAATGAGTTGGTCATCATTAATGATGGCCAACTCATTATCCAATAGGAGGGAGACACCTCACTTGTCCCCTCTATTGGTCCCATATTTTGGGTCCCTGTAGCAAAGCTCTTCTTCTATTTTCAAGCAAAAAATTATGTTTGTTTCTTCGAAAAGACTACTTCAGCTACTTTCATAAATACAGATATGACGTCTATGTGGCACTCCTACTTCCTAGATTTTTTTTCCCGCCCTTGAAACCTCAGAAGTAGAAGGAAAGTGGATAAAAAACGGGGTCTACTTAAATTAGAGATTTACCAAAGGCAGATGATCTTAAATAATATATATCCGATTTCTATCCAAACAAGCAAATAAATAAAAGAAGATGATGAAGTACTATTTTCGTTACTTCTAAAAATATATGAAACAAACAAAATAAATACTATTTCTGCTACTTTCTACTTCATAATTGAGAAAGTTACATCTTCGATCAACTTCTTACTCCTAATAGTTACGTCCATCCAAACAGGCCCTTATGGGGGAAATACCCACTCTGCTATTAAAACCTCGCTTTCGCACATAACTCGACCGCAACTTAAACTAGTCTTTGCTATGCTAATTTGTAGCCTTAAACTGAGTCAGGATTGTTCCAGAATCCAAATCCTTGTCCAAAACTAAATCTTTTTGGGACGTGAAACATGTCTAAATAATTACATCTTAGTCACCGACACGCTCGGTTCACAGCTGACGGTCTGAATATGCATCGATCTTGTAATACCCCAATCCTTAAGAGGGTAATGTGATTAGTATTGATAGATTTGATTGGAATACTCATACCACCAAGATGCATCTTCTTTTCGGGAACCCAACTCTTAGAAACTCCAAAGTTAAGCGTGTTTGGCCTGGAGAAATTCTAGGATGGGTGACCCCTTGGGAAGTTTTCCAGGGAGCGCGTGAGTGAGGACAAAAACGTGCTGAAAAGACATGTGGTGGTTTGTGAGGCCAGTCCATCAGATCTAGTAGCGTACCGACTCCGGGATTCCGGGGCGGGGCGTCACAAATGGTATCAGAGCCAAACCAACCGGAATTATGAGAACTAAGTGCTATACGGCGCAAAGTGCTACGTCGAGAGGCCGTATGAGCCACCTCTTGAGGCCGTATGAGCCACCTCTAGAATCTCACACGGATGGTACGGTCTTGGATGATATGATTTGGCACAACGAGGACGTTGCGAGTTTAAGTGGGGGAGTTTGTAATACCCCAACCCTTAAGAGGGTGATGTGATTAGTATTGATAGATTTGATTGGAATACTCATACCACCAAGATGCATCTTCTTTTCGGGAACCCAACTCTTAGAAACTCCAAAGTTAAGCGTGCTTGGCCTGGAGAAATTCTAAGATGGGTGACCCCCTGGGAAGTTTTCCAGGGAGCGCGTGAGTGAGGACAAAAACGTGCTGAAAAGACATGTGGTGGTTTGTGAGGCCAGTCCATCAGATCTAGTAGCGTACCGACTCCGGGATTCCGGATTCCGGGGCGGGGCGTCACAGATCTTGTCAACAATATAACAGTTAACGCTGTGGAGATGGAGCTAGCATACCACGTACGTCAGCTACATTTTTATTCCGAGTACCTCCAACTACAACGTGCATGGTTAATGTTGATGTCAGGAGTTTAGTAGTGGGATATAGGGTGGATTTTTAAGAAGTTAAGGTCACTTAAACTCCTTTAATGGTTGATTGATGAGTTTGAGAGTGTCCTGCACACATGTAACACGTTAGAGGATCAGAATCGAGTTCTCTGATGGTTCCTCTGACGATCAATTTAATTATGATTTGAAGGGGGGAGAAAATTGTTTTCAGCGAAAGTTGACTCCATTGTCGTTTCCATTAAACTTTGATTTGTTTACACGAAATTACAATGAAAATAAACGAAAATACAACTTTCGAGAAAATAACACAGAAATTGTCTATCAACTCCTGCTTTGTGGGACTTTGCCTGTGCCGTGAGTGCTTTGGCTCGTTGACCACCGATTCAAAGATCGTGAAGGTGCTTAGGGATCTCTCCTTCGTTTATCGAAGTAAAGATTTGAAAACGAATATCTTATCGATGTAAGATGTCCGTTCTTCCAAAGATCAAGTCTGAGCTTAGATCTCTAGGAATCACCGAATGATGCTTGTCAAAGGGTGAAAGTTCTCTCTCTTCTTCAAAATCACTGAAAGCTCAAGCCTCTTCTGCTCCAAAATGCTCTCTGTCCTTTATTTCGTGCTTAGGGAGGTATTTATAGGGGTATCAGTGCACCACAGTTGAAACGGGGGCGAAACAATTGACCAGGTAACTGTTCTTTGGCCGCTGCAGTCTATACTGCCGCGGCCATTGGCGCAGCAGTATAGGCTGCCGCGGCCAAAGAGGCGGTTATCAGCACGTTCCATCGTGCCTAAAATCGCTCTCCCACGACCTTTAACCACCTTCTTCGTGGTTTAACTGCTTTTCCACGTTGATTAAGAGAATGGCGTTTATCGTCTTCTCTTTGCCTTTAGTAGTATTTGGATGTCTATAAGTATTTTTTGACGCCTACAGATACCCCCTCCAAAGTATCTCAGACTCATCATTTTTTTAGAGAGGGGTCTGGGACACTTTGGATATGATAAGCTTTCCCTGCAATTTCTCCAGTGCTTTGTTGAGGAAATTGCGTAGAATGGTTTGTGAATGGCTTCAATCCTTGATTTCTTCATCTTTTAGCCTATTCAGTGCTTTGTAGAATAGCTAAAATTCCTCCGGTTCTGCGTTTATCACGTGGCCGTTGTCGAAATCTCGAATTAGAACTGCTGTCGAAGAATTTGAGAAACAGTTTATACTCATATACTCTATTGGAGTGTTAGGGAAATATTTTAACCTCATATACCCGTTGGGAGGTTCAAGGAGATGCAGTTTATACTCATATACTCATCGGAGTGTTCGGGAAATAGTTTAACCTCATATACCCGTTGGGAGGTTCAAGGAGATACAGTTTATACTCATATACTCATCGGAGTGTATATATTCCAAATACAGCGGGAAATGCATGTGTTTAAATACCCAGGGGTCGTTGTGACAAAGTGAACTATGACTATGTCAGTTGCCGCGACGGTAAATACTGCCGCGCTCGAGCGCGACAGTGTAGAGTGCCGCGCTATAGCGCGACAGCATAGAGTGTCGCGCACCGTTCGGCCAGTTGGGCTATAAGTTTAATGCTGGGCTTTTTTGGGTCATTTTTACCCGCTTCTTTGAGTTCGAAACTCTTCAAATCTCCCATATAAAGTGGCATTTGGCTCTTCTCCTCCTCACCTCTTCATCTTTGGGCTATCTTTTGTTCGAACAGATCTAGGGTTTTGAGATCTAGGGTTTTGAGTTCTTTTTGATTCTGAACTTTCCTTTGATCAAACTTGTTTTCACTCAACCCCAGGTAAAAACTGTACCTATAGATCATATTTTAAGGTTCGATTTCGTTCTTTTGTTTGGGATTTCACGAAAAACCCTAATTTTTCCTTGTTTTCAGACTGTTTCTACCATGTCTCCGAAGAAAGCTCGTGTTTCAAAGGGGAAATCTGCAGCACCAGTACCTGAGGAGGTTGAGACCATTGCCACGCCATTTGGAGGTAATTTCCCAACTCTTTATCTGTTTAAAAATACTGTTTTTGACCAGATCACCTCGCTTGTCTCCTTTGAGGGGCATCCGGGAAGAGTTGACGTTCTCCTCTGAGAGGACTGACGCTGAAAAATACGTATCTTGTTCAATCAAGATGTGTACCACGGCCAAAATTCGAGTTTTCATCGAATTAGAGGCTTTTCAACATTGAAGACCGTTGTTCAGTTACCGCGGCAACTCGTGCTGTCGCGCCTGAGCGCGACAGTGTATGCTGCCGCGGTAACGCACGGTAGCAATCATTGCCGTGTCGGCTAAGTGTGGGGGGTTTTGCTATGTTTAGTCTCTTTTATACAACTGTTTCCCAACTTTTCTTTGCAGTCTCCTTTCCCTCTGTTGCCTTCTCTGATAGAGAAGACCCAGGCCAGAGCGGTGTTCTTCATGCCTCTTTCAACGGCGACTTCCTGGTTAGAGAGGCCCGCCAATTTAGTGAAGATCGTGATAATAATGTTCCGGAGTTGATTCGCGAGGGAGGCCGTCGCACTCTGCGTGCTCTGCTGACTGATTCACCCTTGACTCCAACTCGGGATTCTACCAAACCGTTGAAGAAACCTGATTATCTGTTTGGAGATTCGATAGAAGATCCAGACAATCTCTGCCGTGGCCCTGAAATTTGGTTGAATGAGCACGAAGGTGCTTTTCTATTCCTTCCTCCATTCCCTCGACAGTATTCCCTTCTGCAATTAAGGAATTTGGCTGTTTCGAGGAAAATGACGTGGCACCTGACAGAAGATCATGAGCGCATTCATTGCGGATTCATTAGTAAAGATGTTAGTGCTCCTGGCTCTACCGGTAGGCATAATATCCGTGGTCTTCATTCGGGAATATTCGGACCAGATGGCGGGCCCCAGAACGAATTGATGATAAGGGCCAACACGGTAAAGAATAAGCTCGCTCGGGTTGGTCGAGAACTTCCCATTCCAAAATTTAGATGTTACGGATGGGTTCACTCTCTTCCCGACAAATGGTGGGCTAGGATGACCAACTATGTACTCCATCGTTGGGATCAGGAGTTAAGGAACTTGGGATTATATGCTCCAATCCGAGCCAGCATGCATGGTCTCCCAGTCAGTGTAGATCACTTCCTTGCCTTGTTCGAGTCTTATATTCCGGAGACCAATACATTTCTTACCAGATATGGGGAGTTAGGGCTTCCGCTCCACAAAATGATGAAGGTATCTGGACTGCCACTGGGGAATACTCCTTATTAAGAATATTTTCCCAACAATCGTCAACTTATGAAGATGAAGAAGGCTGGCTCTCCTGCTTATGACATCCTCTGGGAATTGACTTGTCATTATCAAACAGCGATAGCCAAGATCGAGGTGAAGAGTAAGAAGGCGGCTCGAGTCAGTTTGAAACAGTTCGCTGACTACTTGTTTCAGAATCTCGAGAGCCCGACCGGTGAAGCTGTTTGCGAATTATCTCTTCTCTCCGCTATGATTGCTGATCTCCATAGCGGTTTGCGTAACCTAGCCAACACCTTTACCAAAGTGGGTGCCGAGCCTTCAACTAAGATTCCTTTGTCGAGCGTCGAATTGCCGTACACCTATTTAATGGCGTGGCTAGTTCTCCATCGAGCGGACATGATGTCAGCACCTGACGTGTCTGATCCAGAAATTCCTTTGCTGCAACTCTTAGAAGGATGTAAGTGGTTGTATCCTTCCCGACAGTGGCCCGACAGAGTGAGGCAGTTTAAGAATGCTAAGTGCTGGGAATTTTACAAGTGTTTCCCTCGGTTTTCTGGTGCTTATAATGACACGCTCGTTGATGAGGAAATGCCTGGGGCCAACAGGACTTCTCTCGACACGGGTAGTTTCCATTGGCTCATGAACATTCGACCAGGTTATAATGTTTCCCGATCGAAGAACCTTTGCAGGATCGAGCCTTATTTTCCTTGCCGTTTTGCGCGACAATTCGGCTACGATCAACTGTACGTCGGGAATCCCAATAAATGGTTAATAACCTGCGGAGGCCTCATTGATGGAGTACGAGCCTGGTTCTGGAATATTGCTGGCTGTACCGAAGCTCAATTTAGTTTGCCTGTCGCCGAGCCTGGTCTCCACCTGACCTTTGTTTATTGCCGGTGGGTTTTAGCCGCCAACACTCCTCTTGCGAAGAAGAAGATTTCCGAACTGGAATCCGATGCTGTGGTTCGGAGAATTGTATCTAAAAAAGGAAAGGAACCCGCTACATCTTCCCGCAAAGGAAAACAAGCAGCTGATTCCGAAGAGAGTGACGACTTCGAAACGTCCAGCGAGGAGGATGAAACCAAAGATGAAGCCGAGGCTGATGTCCCTCTATCTCCTGTGGCTCACAGGACTCGTCGAGCTTCTTCACCTCAATCCCCCAGTGCTCCTTCTAAGGGTATTCGAATGACGGAGAAGAATATTCCTTTATCGTCCTCCAATAAGATGACTGTGAGATGGCCTGCTCGGGAGGAAGAGGCAGAAGAAGAGGAAGAAGACGTTGCCCGCTTCTTAGCAGGAAGAGATCTCGGCCTACTGCTCCTGCTGAGGTTCAACCTCGATCGGCTCAAGGAACCGAACTGCGTACCAAGTTTCGACATGAGAGCTCTGAGGTTCCTCGAGATTCTCGTGCTTCAAAGAGGATTAAGAAGACGGCTCATCGACAACGTCAACTTTCTCCGTTATTTGAAGAGAAGCTTACTCAGGATCTTCCAGTTGATGAAGAGGGTAAGATCTCATTTTTTTATTATCTCATCTTTGAATATAGCGTCTTATTTCTCCTTTTGCCATTGTAGCTGAGCCAGAAGAGGAAGGGGAAATCGTGCCCGAGCCTTCTTCTCCGGGTTTAATGGATGTTGATGAGTCCAGCTTCACTCAACAGGTGCAAAAAGCGATGAGTGAAGAACCCCTCAACGTGGACACTGCTCCTCCTCCGGCCACTACATCGACCTCACCAACTGCCGACACAGGTACAGATGTTTTCTCATTTGGGGGGCATTTCCGGGAGATAAGTGAATCGGAACGTGTTCCTCTCCTACTAACTTGTGCGCTTTATCTTCTTTTAGTTAAACTAAAGGAGGTAAGTGCGGGTAGTAGCGCTGCTGATCCGGTAACTGTTATTGAAGGTAACCTTATTTTGTTTTCTTTGATTCTTTCATACTTCCTGCATGTGCATTGACGAATTCTTCTATTTAATAGACATCCCTGTCAACGAACCGAGAGACACAGAACTTACCCATGATATGGGTATCGGAGATTTCGATGAACGTGATTTCGATCTTGATATTTCTGAAGATGTACACCAGGAGATCTCCGATATTCTGTCAGCTCCGGTTCCATCCGCTACTGCAAGACCAACTACTCGAGTTGATTCAACTGAAGTAGGTGCATCAAAAGGTATACCCTTTTAGACTCAAGTTTTCAACTATACTTCCATCTCTTATTGTTTTTTTTTTGGATGACTGAGATAAAAATTTTAGACGTAGGACCAACGAACGAAGTTGATGCGTCTACCGTCATTGGTGAATGCGATCAACCTGGAGGCTTGGGTTTCTTACTTTTGGCAAGTCCCCCAGTTGAAGTTGAACCGCCAGTCACTGCTCCCCCAACTTCTGCTATTGTTGAAGCTGAACCTGTTGTGCCTTCCGTTCCGACTCCAGTGGATCATGAAGTAGGAGGGCCGAAGGTTACAGTGGAAGAGCAACCTCCTGCTACTTTGGCTCAACTTGGTAAGTTTTTTTTTTATATATCCTGTAATTAGATCCATACTTGGAGAGTGTTCATTCATCCTTTCCTCGTTCATAGAACTTGTTCCTCAAGATCTCGTCGATTTGAATCCAAAGCCATCGGGGATTTCAGGTGAACAATCATCTGGTGTAGCGAATCAACCAACGAACACTATTTCTGAACAAATCCCTGTTGTTATAGAACCTGCTATGACCTCAACAAGCCAAGGTAACCCGGTTGTGAAGCCCTCTAGCGAGCGTATATATTTTTTGTACTTACTCCATTTATTCTCCTTGCAGCTCTTTCTTCATCCTTGTCCGAGCGTATTACTGACGTCCAAAGCTTTGTTCTTTTCTTAAACGTCATGGTCGATCGAATTCTTCTTAAAGGTTCACCCTTTGAACTTTTCAGGAAGTCTCTCGATCGCCATGTGTCAGGAATTAGAGAACAGGGGTGTGCTGAATTATCTAATTCCATTGAAGCTTATTTGGACGATCTTAAACAACACATTGAACAGTTGCAGAACTTTCGAGCTAATGGCGCACCTTCTTACATCGCTTCTCAAATGGACCTGAGGCTACAAGCATGGCGTGATTCTCAGAAATCCGTTGAATCTGAACTTCAAGTACTGAAAACTCGCATCAATCAACTCTAGGTGAGTGCTGCCAAGAAGGCACAAATCAAGGTAGACCTATATCGTGACTTGGAGTCGCGTCGGGCAGAGATAGCCCAGTTAGAAAAGCAACTTGCCGAAGCTAAGGATGCTTGTGAATTTTTTGAGTCTGATCTAGCGGAGGTAACTCAAGCTGAGGTGATTACACTCCGGCAACTGAATCTCCAGGATAAGATTTTTGCTGACGAAGAACAAGAGGTTGCCAAAATTCAAGGCGTTAATGAAGAAAATTTTAAGGCTAGCTTGATACCTGAGCTCGAATTATCTTATGTAACAGAGCTCGATTAGAGGATCAACTCCATCACTACAAATTATTGTAATTTGAGAACATATATTTTCCATAGCTCTGTTTGAACTCTTTTGGTAAATATAGTGAACTCTTTGCTTATTGAGATTTTATTATGACTACTCATTCTTGTTTAGAATAAATAACCATAATACTTATAGATATGATTACTCATTCTTGTTTAGAATAAATAACCATAATACTTATAGAATTTTTGGCAAATCCTCAGCCATCAACGGATTTGATATGCCTTTACCGACTACCGTTTGAGTCGGGCTAGTATGTGAATTATCTAGGTCCGTTTCACATATAACGTTGTGCTAAAAGAATTAAACTCTTTTAGACTTTAAACTACAATGTTGAATATGTAGGCTACATGTGTTAGATGTAGGCTTATCTCTAATAAGGGATAGAGATAACATCCCCCATGTGTGAACGACATGGATTTTAAAGTGTGAGTAGGTTGCGTTTCCTAGATAGGACAACGAACCCGAAATCGGAGAGGAAGAATTTTATATTCTATCTCCTGGTCTCTTATTTGTTGATAGAGATAAACCCAAAATCGGAGGTAGAGATAAACCCAAAATCGGAGAGGAAGAATTTTATATTCTATCTCCTGGTCTCTTGTTTGTTGGTAGAGATAAACCCAAAATCGGAGAAGAAGAATTTTATATTCTATCTCCTGGTCTCTTGTTTGTTGGTAGAGATAAATCCGGACTTGGAGAGGGAGAATTTTATATTCTATCTCCTGGTGTAAAGAAACTCAAAGTGGGATCTCCACTTAGAGAATCTGGATTGGTTTGAATAATCCTAACTGTCATAAGGTTTGATTACTCAATTCAAAAGTGGACATTTCGTTCGCAAAATGAATCGAAAGGAGATTTTGGTTGTGGTCCTAACTGTAGTAAGATTTGACCAAGTGGGGGTTTTGAGACGATCCTAACTGTAGGAGGGTTTGATCGCTCGATTTGTGGGCCTCTCATTTATTGAAGGAATCGAGAGGGGATTTTGGCTTTGGTCCTAACTATAATAAGGTTTGACCAAATGAAAGGTGAAAGTTTGAATGATTTTAATCCATGACGGATTTTGATGTACTTTTTGTCAATCGATTCGATCGATGAGAGATTTTGTGAGGAAAGATTAATTGTTTACAAATTTGAATCTCGTCTCAACAAAAGTTGTAAAAGAACTTTGTGATAATCAAACAATGAATTATTCAAATGACCAGTTTCTCATTTAAAATAGCGAACTGATCTCAGGTTATCCTGAAATATCCTATATAGGATTCTCTAGGAACTTTCCGCTTTACATAGGTTATCCTGAATATATTACGGATAATATTTTTTCAGGAACTTCCCATTTATTGGCATCATCAATTTGTTACCATCTTGGGTAATTAGGCGATAAGCACCATTTGAATAGACTGTTTCTATTACAAACGGTCCTTCCCATTTTGGTTCAAATTTTCCTTTCTTTTTGGAGTTGAGGATCATAGGCCGTCTCTCAGCTAGGACCAAATCTCCTTCTTTAAAACTCCGTTATCGAACCTTTTTGTCGAAGGCTCGGAAAATTCTGGCTTGGTAGAACTCAATGTGCTGTTGAGCTTCTAACCGCTTTTCATCGAGCATCTCGAGTTCTTCGAGACGTTTTTGATGTTGCTCTTCGGTCGTCATCTGGGTTGCGAGAGCGATTCGAAGAGATGGTATTTGTATCTCCAATGGAAGAACGGCTTCACATCCGTATACCAAAGAATATATATGGGGTCGCTCCCGTCGGAGTGCGTATTGTGGTACGATAGGCCCATAGAGCTGCGCCAAGCTTGTCATCCCAATCTCGTTTATTAGTTTTCACGAGTTTTGATAAGAGTTTGATGATTGTCTTATTGAAGACTTCAGCTAATCCATTTGCTGTGGGGTTGTAAGCTGTCGACGACACGTCCTGAATTCTGAACTTCTCGCAAAACCTGATGAAGGCGTTGCTGATGAATTGAGGACCATTGTCATGTATGATTCGTCTTGGGACACCATGCCGGTAGATGATATGGTGTTTGATGAATGCGATGGCGTTACTCGTTTTAACTTCTTTGAGCGGAATCGCTTCAGACCATTTAGAGAAGTAATCGGTGATTGCTAGGATGAACCGATCACCTTTAACTGACGGGGGATTTATGGGACCAACAATATCCATTCCCCAAGTCTCAAACGGCCATGACGTTGCTGATGGGTGTAGATACTCTGGAGGCTGGTGCATATAGTTCGCATGTAATTGACATGCTTGACATCGTCGGGCGTATTCAGTTGCGTCCTTTATCATAGTTGGCCAATAATATTCAATTCTTCTAAGTCGGTCACAGAGCTTAGGACCGGGTTGATGTGCGCCACATGTCCCCTCGTGCGCCTCTTTAAGTGCTTGTTCTGCTTCCTTATCGAATAGACAACGTAGCAATAGACCGTCGTACGACCGTCGGTATAACATTTGTGATTCGGCGTTGTAGTAAAATCTCGGTGCTCTCCGTTGAATCAAATCCCTTTCTTTCATGTCTTCAGGTAAGATACCGTGTAAGACATAATCAATAATTGGGAAACGCCAATCTCGAACTTCAGGTTCAACTCTTGTTGAATGTGCTTCTTTGGCAACCGAATCGTAAATAGGAACGATAAGTTGGTGAGTTCTCATTGTAATTAATTGTTCTGTCTCGGGAGGCTGAGCCAGAGATACTGACAATGCCGCTAATGCGTCTGCGTACGTATTTTAGAGACGCGGAATGTACTCGATAAAAAATTCTTCAAACGAGCTTGCCACCTCAATGGCCACCTTGTGGTATGGAATCAGGTCTTGATTTCTGACTTCATATTCTCCTCGAATCTGATTAACTACCAGTTGAGAATCTCCAAAAGCTTCAAGGTATTCGACCCCCAGCTCCTTGGCAAAGTTGAGTCCAATTATCAGTGCATTGTACTCGGCTACGTTATTCGAACATGGTTCGGTCAACGAATATGCTCTAGGTAAGACATGCTTTCCCGGGGAAACTAAAACGACCCCCACTCCTGAGGAGATTTTAGAACATCCGGAAGAACTTGCCACGTTGGTTGCTCGGGAAGCCCCATCGAAGTACAATTACCACACTTGTTGATGTGAGGTGATATTAACTTCGTGAGTGTCGTCCGGCAGGTCGTCGTACAACTCAACTACATCTTTTGTAGGATTTTCTGCCAAGAGGTCGCAAATGGCTCGTCCCTTGACTGATTTTTATTGCTTAAAGTATAAATCATATTGCGACAAGAGCAAAGCCCATCTGGCTAGACGCCAATTCATGGAAGCCGGTTGGGTCATGAACACTCGGATGGGAGCATTTTCTGAATCGCGAATACCAAGGCGAGGCATTCTTTCTCAATCATTGGATAACGAGACTCATCTCCCACCAATGTACGACTCAGATAATACACAGCTTGCTCGTGACCGTTATCGTCGTCTTGTGCAAGTAACGCACTTAACGAATGGCTCGTCGCTTTAACATAGATCAAAAACGGTCTGCCCGATTTCGGTGCAACGAGAATAGGTGGATTCGCCAAATATTTTTTAATATATTCGAATGCCTTTTGGCATGCTTCATCCCAAACGAACGACACGCCTTTCTTTGCGAGTTTAGAGAACGGTTGACATTTTCCAGACAGATTTGATATAAATCGACGGATGTATGCCAATCGACCTTGCAACCCTCTGAGTTCTTTAAGATTTCTCGGGGGTTGTAGCTCGTGTATTGCCTTCACCTTATCAGGATCAATATGAATACCTTTTGTGGTGACGACGAATCCAAGAAATTTACCGCTCGACATTCCAAGGAAGGATTTAGTCGGGTTCATTTTCAACTGATGAGTTCTCATAAGCTCGAACATTGTCTTTAGATCGTTAATGTGGTCATTTTTATCACGACTCTTAACGACAATCCATCCATGAATGACATTCTTTCGAACCCGCATGTATTGTCAATGATGACGTCCGTAATTGGTAGAGGAAAGTCGTCTTTGGGGCAGGCCGTATTCAGATCTCTGAAGTCAATACAGATTCTGATTTTTCCGTTCTTTTTAAGAACTGGAACAATATTGGCCAACCATTCAGGATGTTGTTCTTCTCTGACAAAACCCGAATCAATCAGCTTCTTGACTTCAGCTTCTATCGCCTCCATAATATGCGGACGAAACCGTCTTTGTTGTTGTTTGACAGGTTTGGCATCCGGTTTAATGTTAAGGCTATGCATTGCTACATCTGGGTCGAGTCCCGGCATATCTTCGTAGTTCCAAGCGAAAACGTCGATATACTCTTTAACGAGGGCAATTAGTTCCTCTTTTTCATCCGGTGGAAGATCACCGCTAATAAATATAGGTTTCGGATTAGTTTCGTCACCCATATTAACCTGGATTACTTTATCCTCGGTAGGAGGTTCTCTTTGCTCAAATCTATCGCCATATTGGATATTCATATAATGCATCCATGGATCTTCCCAAATAGGCAATTGATCGTCCTCTTCAGTTGTGGAAGGATCAACTGTCACCATGTTCGACATTAGGGCTTTGAATCTTTCACCAATGCTCACGTCTGAATCCCAATTTGAAGTGTCGGATGAATGCCCACTCCTGTCTATTAATTGGTTAATGATCTGTTGGCCATAATCGTCATCGGATGATGAAGCATAACCCAGACCCCTATTACGACTGTAATAATTGTCTGGTTTTCCTTTTGGTACATAGGCAGGACGGGGTGGAACCCTAACACCTTGACCAAAATAAAGACCTTCACCGAGCGAGAGGTCATAACCTTGCTTTGTCATATAACCATTCGCTTGTGAACTATACCGAGAGAAATGTTGCCCGGGTTTTTCTTCATCCGAATTGGTGTCCAAGAAAAGATCAGGAGTTGGGAATGGATCCCCTTTTCCAAAGATTATTTCTTTTTCACCCCCTGTCTTTGCGGGTAGAATCATGGTTGCTCCGACTGGATTTTGAAGATATTTTATCGTCGTGCAAGACGAGCGAAGCGGCTTGTGTAGACTAGGATCGTCATACAATTCCTGCATTACATTATCAAGACAAGGCGAATACTCTAAATCATTCTTTATTATTTCATCGGCAAGTTGCCAGTTACAACTTTCGTCCGACGATTCATCACCGTCAAGATCGATTACAAGAGGTTCAATGTCATTTAGTACAAGACCTTCACTATAATCGAGCCCGGCTTCGGTATCAGCTTCTTCTCCGCTGTCCGTGCCATGGGCCGATGGTTCAGTATCGGACTCAGCACCATAAAGAAGGGAGTCAGTAAAGTAATTTTCTAACCCCTTGAATGGTTGCTTATCCGCGACCACCGTCTTGACCTCCTCATTAGTGTCGACATACTTCAAACACTGATGGAGGGTGGAGGGAACTATAAGATTACCGTGGATCCATGGACGACCCAACAGTAAGTTATAGGAAGTCTCCGCATCGATCACATAGCAGGTGACTTCAGACTTCAGATCTCCGAGTTGACACTTCACCCGGATTTTTCCCAACGGTCGTGACCCGCTTGTGTTGAAACCATAGATAACCGTTCCTGTAGAGGCTAACTTGTTAGCGGGAATTCCGAGGTGGTACATCAATCGAAGTGGCATGATGCTAACAGCGGAACCCGGATCGACTTGAATCCGGTTGACTACGCTCGAACCGATATATCCAGTAAAATATAACGGTCTATCATGCTTTGAATTCCTGACTTGCATGTCTTCTTTTGTGAAAGCAATGCAAGGAAATTTGGTGGCTGCCAGATTGCAATGCTGCACTGATGACTCTGGCTCTTCAGGAGTTGGCTTGGTTCCTTCTCTTTTTGCTTAGCCGGTTGTTGCGGCTTTTCAGCAGCTACTGGAGGAGTTACAACTATCCCCAGCTCCTTCAAAGTTGTAGCATTTGGGTTAGAAGTTTCAGGATATTTATAATGGTACTCGTTTCCACTTCTTGTAGCGAAAACTTCCTGTTCTCCATCAGAAAGTGATAAAGCTGCTATCTCCTCATCGTTCTTCTCAGGAATCGCCGAGGCTCCATAACAGGATTTCCCTTTTCCTTTGCCTTTTGACTTCTTCTTCGACGTGGATGTTGTCCACTGTTCATCTTCAAGCAAATCCGAATGAACCCAAAGGATTTCGTTGTTGGGGGTTGTGTGAGATACAAGCCCCTTTTGGCGCCGTCCATAAGGATCATCGTTGACAGTCTGCATCTTGACCTTTGACACTGGCTCGGCTTGAAACCAGGACAAAGGAACCGATCCGAAGCTAATAGAGACCGCGTTTGCGCCTACTTTCTTCTCCTTTGGCTTCGGCGTCACAATACCAACATCAATTAATGTTTGTATTTTGTCTTTTAAGACATAACATGCCTTAGTTGGATGGTGGACCCTTCTGTGATATGCACAGTACTTTGGGTCATTGATCTTCATTGCTTCTTCTTGGTTTGTGACCGGTGGAAGCTTGATCTTGTTGTTCTCTAATAAGTACTTGAAGATGACCGGAACTTCATCATCTTTGAATGAGTATTCCTTCGGAAATCTGGGCTCTGAAGTCTTGGGTTGCCTCGGAGGTTGTTGATTCTGGTTTGGCGCCAGTTGGAAAGACGATTGCTGGGGTTGTTGTTGCGGCGGCTGTTGTGACGTTTGATGTGCGTCCACAGCAGCTACAGACCCCCTTCCTCTGCCTCGAGGGTTAAAGTTTTGCTTTTGATTATTAGCTGGTGGCAGACCTCTCTCCAAATTCTTCCTCTTGAGAAAGCGTTCAGCTTGCTCACCTCTCACCTTCAATTCTTTCCAAGTTTTAGAGGGAACAACCCCCATTACCTCTAATACATCCAATGACAAGTTGTTATGACATGTTTGCAGAATAAATTCCTCTGTGAGTGGATCTCTGCAGTTCACTGCTTTGTCCCGGAATCGTTTGACAAAGACATCAACCGACTCCCCATCCTTCTGCTTCTCGTCTAACAACGTGCCAATAGAGACCTCTGTCTCGTCGTTGAAGAAATTGGTGAGGAATAATTCTTCCATATCCTCCCAGCTAGTGATACTCCCGGGCTTAAGGCGTCGGTACCAATCGAAGGCAGGCCCGCGAAGGGTTCCTACGAATGACCGGACCATCAGGGCTTCGTTCCCGGATATTGCGCCGAGATGCGACTTGAAATAGATCAAGTACTGAGTTGGTGAACCCCTGCCATCAAAAGGAGTAAAGTTAATCAAATTAAATTTCTGGAGATAAGGAATCAGATCTCACTCCCTTGGGTACGGGTATGGAATGCCCGTTTTCTTCACTTCCTGAGCCGTCATCAGAGCGTTGACTTTGCTCTCGAGATCATGCATCTTCTTATCCTCTTCCTCTCTTTTCTTCAAGTAGATCTGTGGAGGTTGAGTGCATGACTTGGTCGTCATTACGTCGACTGGATTCCGCCTTTTGGCCCGATTCCGGTTGGTGTTGCTGAACCTGCAAATCTCGCATTTGCTGCATAGTCAACTCCATTTCGGTTTTGAACTCAGCTCTAATTTCTTCGCGTTGTTTAGCCAACGCCTCCTGCAAGATGTGAGCCAGTTGATCCGGCGTGATTGCAAATGATTCTCTGACTTGCCCTACGCTGGATGCGGTACTGTCTGAAGCTACAGCAGAACAAGTGTCTGATAGTTCTTCATCCGAAGATAATCCTTCGTGCATCCTTTTGTAGTCTCGACGTCGGTTGGCTCTTCGTTGTAATCGCGACATCCTTTGAGAAAGACCCCGCTCAACTCTCCCTCCTGGAGAGAAATCAGGGTCGGGATTGACTGACTTTTGCTTTCCTTTATTGGTCATGTTGATAGTGACCTCAGGGAACTCATCTTGTCGGATTGCAGGTTTCTTCTTGTTGAAACGTCTCATTTTGGGTTTTGACGCTTCATTGGATAATCTTTGAAACACGGAGACTCTTGTTGGATTATTTTTAGAGCAACCGCATTCCGTCAATACTGCCTTAATAAGCCTCTCGCATGCGCAATGGGACTCATCTTCTCGGACACTTCTCTTTCTTGAGTCATTCTTCTGATAGTACAGCTCATCGTTATTGTGATTTGAGCAACCTATCTTTTACCTTTGAACTTTGTTAACATGCACAGGACGACTGGTCGTCGCCTCTGAGCGATCCAAAGTTGAATTTTTGAATCCACCCCTTTGCGGGAGTGGAGTATTTATGGGTCCTAAACGAGAATGAACTGGTATTCTCTCGTTCTGGACTGGTGTAATTCTGACAGGAGGGTGTTTACGACCCCCTGTATAGGAAACCACTAAGGGTTTGTTTGCTGGACTTGGATCTTCTTTTAGGGGCTTTTTGCCTCGATCATCAGCCGAAGGACCGAGGCGATCCGCCATAGTGATCTTGAATTTTGACAAATCTGGGCTAACCCAGGGTTTCACCGGTGATGAAGTAGACGCTGTTGCAGTAGAAGGACCAGGATTGGGTGTCGATGGAACTGCAGATGTGGTTTTGCGACGGCGATGAACATCACGACCACATGAAGTGCCGCGGCAGTCTTCACTGTCGCGGTTGAGCAAAGCGCCGCGACAGTTCTGACTGCCGCGGTCGAATAAATTACCGCGGCAGTATGAGCTGCCGCGGTTAGAGTTTACACCCCTTTGTAATTTTTGGGTATTTTCGGTCTTTGGAACCCAAATTTTACAGTTCTTCGATGTCTTTTCAGACACCATTTCCTTCTTGTTTCTCTGAGCCTGTTGACGAAGTGCACGGGCGCGAGTGGCCTTCACCTTACGCCTTTGTATTCGTTCCTTCAGGGTAGAACGGGCTCTTTTGACCAGAGTACATTCCTCCGTCGTAAGCTGTGCAGAGATGTGATTATTTTGCCTTTGAGGCAACTGAACCATCTTTTGATTCCTCGACTTTAGGTCCGCATAGTAATGGACCCCGTCGGTCTGTTGCATGGCTTTAGCCAATTGACGAGCACGGCGTTGGCGCTGTCTCTGACGAGCTCTTTTCGTCATCATCGGCTGGCCATGATTCAATGACTCTTTGATTGGTGCAGAATCATTAGGAGCAGATATGTTGCAGGGAGATTCCTTGGCGATGACTTGGTAAGAATCTTCATGTGCAGTCTTCATCTGAATTGGAGACTTGAGAACTTTCTTGGGAGAAGAAATCTTCCTACACCTGCGAGGCGAGGGAGATTTTGAGGATGAGGATGACAGGTACTCCTCAAATTTTGCCTGATCGAATTCGTATTCGATCTCTTCAGTGACGATGATCTTGATCGGCTGCGACACTGCGGCCTCGGCAGCGAGGCCGCTGGCTCCCACTGTGGTCGCCAGTTTGTTTTCAGCGAAAGTTGACTCCATTATCGATTCCATTAAACTTTGATTTGTTTACACGAAATTACAATGAAAATAAACGAAAATACAACTTTCGAGAAAATAACACAGAAATTGTCTATCAACTCCTGCTTTGTGGGACTTTGCCTGTGCCGTGAGTGCTTTGGCTCGTTGACCACCGATTCAAAGATCGTGAAGGTGCTTAGGGATCTCTCCTTCGTTTATCGAAGTAAAGATTTGAAAACGAATATCTTATCGATGTAAGATGTCCGTTCTTCCAAAGATCAAGTCTGAGCTTAGATCTCTAGGAATCACCGAATGATGCTTGTCAAAGGGTGAAAGTTCTCTCTCTTCTTCAAAACCACTGAAAGCTCAAGCCTCTTCTGCTCCAAAATGCTCTCTGTCCTTTATTTCGTGCTTAGGGAGGTATTTATAGGGGTATCAGTGCACTACAGTTGAAACGGGGGCAAGATAACTGACTGAGTGTTTTCTCTTTGGCCGCTGCAGTCTACACTGCCGCGGCTGGCTGCCGCGCCTTAGCCGCGGCACCATGGGCTGCCGCGCCTTAGCCGCGGCACCATTGGCTGCCGCGCCACAGTGCTGCCTGATGACGTGTATATTGTTCTTCTATGTTGTCTTGAGTGGTGTTTGGACGTCTGTAAGCATTTTTTGACGCCTACGAAAATTTATTTTGTTCTATGAGTTCTGAGTTCTGAGATGGTTCCTCTGACGATCAATTTAATTATGATTTGAAAGGGAGAGAAAATTTATTTTGTTCTCTGAGTGTGCAGAATTTGCATACCTTCATGCAGGTGACAATGTGGCTATTTATACTTAGGGGTGGAAATAAACCAAATAATTAACAAATAGTTCGATAATTGTTCGAATAACTATTCAGTCATATTCGATTCGGTAGTTCATTTACCACTAAACAAATATTTTTAGTATTCGAATTTACTAACGAATAGAATTTAAGCAGATATATATTTGTCTATTAAATATTCGTTTGAATTTTGATCACAACTTACTATTTGTATTATTACACATATGATGTCATATTTTAAACTCATTTATCATTTCTACTTAAGTTTTATATACTGATTTTAAGACTTAAATAATCTTAAATACGTTTTCTAATTAAATTTTGATTTAAATATATATACATTATATATTATAAATGAATAATTTTTATTTATGAATTTTAATAATATTTAATTAAAATCAAATTCTTTAGCAGAATAAATATACTTTGATATTCGATAAGTATTCATGAATATTTATCAAATACCAAGTATTTGAGTTCAAATTGGAAAGACTAGATATATGAATTATGAAGTCTGCATTCGAATTCGATAATTTTAAACAAATACAAATACGAACACCTTAGTATTCGATTTGATTAGATCGTTTACCACCTCTATTTATACTAGATCTAGAAGGGTATTTGTGTAACTTTGGTTGAGTCCTAGCAGTCGGTTAGTTAGCTGATACTTTAGGTGTGTCAACAGCGGTTGATCTAAGTAATATCCTTCTGTTTATTGTGACGACGATGAAGGGGTTGCAACGCTAGCGTGGTTTGATAAGTCACGCTCCAGGGGAGGTGCAATAATGGCTTTGACTATGCATTTAATGTGATAATGACTGGCTGTCGTCATCGAGTTCAAGAGGGTAGGCTTTTTGTCTCAGTCCTTCAAGAGAGGTCGAGTGAAGATGCTTTTCAATTCAGCCTGCTGAGCGAGGATGCCTCAGATATCTGAGATGACTTGAGTGATGATGACTTTGGTCTCGATCCTTCTGGACGAGGACGAGTGAAGATGACTTTCGAGCCGGCCTTCACAAGACTAGGGTCGGGTTGTTATCTAGTTGATCAAGACACATGTCGCTTTCTGAAACAAGGTTTATACTTTACGATTTCTGTGATACACAACAGTCAATCTTCAAATTAAGGGCAAAACATGCAATTATTTTCTTTCTTTTCCTTTTTAATATGATCATGTAAATCGTTTCTGCTAGTCCAAAACTACAAAACCTTACTGCTCATGCTCTCACAAAATTGGTGTTTACTACTTATCTCTATTTAACTCCACTGCTCATGACATAACTATAACCCCAGTGTGATCTAGAAAAGGATAAAAAACCACTGTTGCATGATAAGTTAGTCAACAAAGAAGTAACTAGCTTCATGAAGTGGTCTTCAATTGATCTGAGAATTTTTGACAATTTTCTTTTTGGTTATATTGCAGAGTCTTCCCTAGTGGGCAGTGCCTTGTGTAGGGCCAAGGGCTTTATTGAGTGCAGTTTGCTGGTGGTCTGTGATTGAGAGCATTAACCCATTTGGTTGCATTCAATTCTGACTCCATTTGTTTCATTGCACCATTAAAAAGAGAAGGCAAATTTTTTTTTTTTTGACTTATTACTGTAAAAAGTCCTTTTCACTAAGAGTAAACTAGAAAGATGTGAGGCTGAATCTAACATAACAAGTTCTAGAGTATAGATTATAATCATTTTCAACTCTCATCACATCTGAAGATGAACTAATATATAAGAGACTCTAAAATAATATCAGATTCAAATCATGTCAACCACGAGATAGAGTTATAAAAATTGTTGTTGTGCCGCACAACAATTACAGAGCTTTAGTACAGCGAAACTTGATCACGGGGTGTTCTATGAAACTAGAATAACATGTAGGAACTTTAATTCTTGCAATTTTTCCAATTATCATTTCAAACTATCTATGAAAAGGAGAAAAAAAAATTGGCTTCCCCATTACATATATAGTGGGTGCTGCTGTTGATGATCCTGATGTCAGAATCCTCATATCTCCATTGTTTTTGGCAAACATGCATCTTTCTATCTATATCCATGATCTTACCTATCTGCAGAGAATCCAATTCAGACCTCTTGTCACTAGCAACTTGGATTTAAATCACCAAATCTACTCTCTCTATTTTCATGCTTTTAATTATAATCTTTGATGACATGCAAGTCACAAATTACACCTTTTGTATATATATTTTTTATGCTAATTGAAGAGCTTACAGGAAAAACTGCAGAAAAACGACTTGGACTTCCAGCGGTCGACTGTGAGTGGCGCGGCAGTCAACCGCAAACGTGCACGAGATTTGGAAAAGTCTCTAGACTTTTCGCGGTCGACCGCGAGTGGTACGTGGATTTATACTTTCTGTCGTTCTGTTCGGTCGACCGCACATGGCTCTGTGGTCGAACGCGAGTCGGGCTGGGCCTGAATTTGGTTTCCTGTTCGCATTGGGTTTGTGTTTTGTTATAAATTAAAACACAATTTTTTAGGGTTTCAAGTCAGATATTAGAGATTGTACTGAGCATTTTGAGAGAGAGAAATTGTGAGCAAATTGAGAGATTTGGTTTATGATTAATTTGTGAGCTTTTGTGAGATTGTAACCCTTTGTACTCTCCTTGATTTAGTGGAATCTCCCCATCCTCTCCCCGTGGACGTAAACAAATTGCCGAACCATGTATATCTCTGTGTTTGGTTTGATCTTTCATATTTGGATTGAATTGTGCTCGTGTGTGTAGGCGTATAAAATCGCCTATAGGTCCCTTAGCACAGCTCGACGCCGATTTAACAAACGGACCACCGGGCGACGTATCCAAACAAGACCGTTAGCTCGCCAACGCTGAAGCCAAGCTATACGCAACGGAGCAGGTTAACGAGGCGACAAATCGCACCCAAGCATTGGAATGCATCCACTCGCACGCGGAATTAAACCAATGTTTAGGTGAATCACCGAGTCATCTAAACAAGAGCGAACTCGGATGAATCACGATCAAATCAACATCAATTCCGGACTAAAATTCAGAAGTTGGTTTACTGCCATATCAGGAACCCGACTCACTGCAATATCTGGAATCAAGTCAACAAGTCGTTGCCAAGTCAATCAACCACACAAGAGAACCAGAACCGGAAACAAAGGACGAAACGGACAAACACCCGGGGACTCGGCCGAAACCGAACCACCCCAGGGTGGCTCGGCCCAAGCCGAGCCACCCTGAGGTGGCTCGGTGGCCGAGCCACCCCAGGGTGGCTCGGCCAAGGCCGAGCCACCCTGAGGTGGCTCGGCCAAAGCCGAGCCACCCCAGGGTGGCTCGGCCAAGGCCGAGCCACCCTGAGGTGGCTCGGCCAAGGCCGAGCCACCCATGGGTGGCTAGGCTCAGAACTGTGCAAATGCACAGTTCTGAGTGCCTATAAATAGGCCTTGTGCTCATTTGTTTCAGAGGTTGGAAATTTTGGAGAGAGGCGAAGCCCTGCTGGATTGAAGACTCAGATCTAAAAAAGATCACAACTTTGAAGGCTTGGAGACTTGGACTTTCAGATCCGGTGCTCGGCGATCACCAACGCCAAATAAGGCAGGAGTTCGAGAGGATTGGATTTGAGATCTACACGATCACACTCCGGATCTAAGCTTGGTTCTTAGATCCCGAGATTCGAGCGGTTGTTTCCTTGGTGAAACAATCCCTCCCGGCTATTATTCCCTTGGTGGAATATTACCCGTCATATCGTGTAGATCCGACCGGATCGAGATCACGCGGTGGTCCACGGCAAATAACCCCGGCGCAGGCAAAGAACCCACCAAAGCGAGCGACCGCAAAACAGGAGCTCGCGATTAGTTCGACAAATAAGGAAAATTGTAATCTTTACTTTGTTTTCTTTGATTTTTCATTGTAACCGGATCTTATAAAAAGACCGGATCTTTGTAACGCATAAAGTTGTTAACTGAGATAGCAATGATATCAACAATGAAGAAAGCTACGATTTTTCCCGCGAACAATCTGGCGACCACAGTGGGAGCCAACAGCTTTACTGCCGAAGCTGTCGCGTCGCAGCCGCGGATCCCGATCCCGGTCGAGGAGGAGGTCGAGTACGAATTCGACCAACAAAAGTTCGAGGAGTATCTGTCATCCTCGTCCGAATCCACCTCCCCTCGCAAGTCCAAGTCTCCAAAGCTCTCTTCCAAGAGAAAACTTCGTTGGTACGAAGAAGTTGAAGCTGCCAACGAAGATCTCGCCCCGTTTGATGCCGAAGCTGCATCGGGTGAGATCTCTCCTTCCAACCAGGTCAGATCTGCTCTGGCCGAATCTTCCGTTGCCGAGGGCGTAGTGACTCTCTCAAAGAGAGCCCGCCAAAGGCAACGTCAGCGCCTTGCGAAACAAATCGCAAAGGCAATGGAATCTGTGGACGGGATCCGTTACAACACGGATCTGAAGAACAGAAGAGGCGAACGACCTCAACAACCAATGAATGGCAACTCCTCCAAGCCACCAACGAACGAATGGATCCGTGTCAAACGGAACCGTTCAACGCTGGAGGATCGCATTCAGAAGCGCCGCGCACTCTCAGCACAAGCACGAGCTCAAGTTCAAGAAGCCCGTAGAAGGTGGCAGAATGGAGTAGCCAAGAAATCACCACTAACTCACAAAATATGGAGGCCAAAGTCCAAAGTGGTGAGTCAGGCCGAGGATCGACCTTTACAGCCTTCAAAACGAGTTCAACCTCCCGAACCATCCCGAGGAAGGAGGTCAATCTTGGAGCGCCTCGGTCCAATTCCCGACGAGCGCAACGAAGTCCATGAACGCTCGGGCCCGATGAAGAGGCTCCGAACTAATCAACATGCTGGGGGTCGACACAACCCTCAACATGACAAAGAGTTTACGGCACCCAAGCGCACTACCTTGCGCATCGAAGTTCGGGAGCCCGCTGAGAATTCATGTCTACAAAGGCGTGTTTCGAGGCGAGTGACTCTCGGAAGTCCAAATAAGGCAGTTTGCTCTCAGAAGGAAACGTTGTCATCCGAGGATGATAACGTTATACCTGGGAAATCATGCCAACACGCGATAGGTTACTCCGATCAAATGGACGAGTTGTACTATCGTGCTGGGGGTACGAACAAAACAAGAAAAAGAAGCCCTCAAGGGCTCGAAACTCAGTGCCCATGTGCCAAGCTCATTCGGGTAGTACTGTCTCAATGCAACTGCATCAAGGGAGTCCCCGAGAGAATTTCAGTGTTCGAAAGGCTCGGCACCGAAACGCCAAAACCAAGGCATAGGCGCTTCCGGCAAAGAAGAACAGTGGTTAAGGATGGAGAATTTCCGAAGGTCACCGCCAACATGACCAGCAAAGAGACATCGACACAGATTGATCTCAAATCGTTTCTGGAAGCGTCCCGGCGTGTAACCCGTCTGCAGTCCGGAGCCATCGCACGAGGAACTTATGGTAGGGTTCGGATAAGATTGCCTTCGGAAGATGAAGAATCGGATTCCTGCTCTGCTGTCGCATCGGACAATACAGTGTCCAGCGAAGGACAACCCCGCGAGTCATTCATGATAGGCGCGGAAGAAATGGCCAAAATGCTTGAAGACGCTTTGGCTAAGCAGAAAGAAAGTTTTAAATTCGAGATGGAGACGGCCATGCAGCAGATGAGAGAGATGCATGAACAGCAAATCCAAGCATTCAGGAACCAACAAGGTGAACCAAGCCACCGTAACCAGGTTGCTCAGGAAAAGGAGCACGCGGATGGGGATGAAGCTCACAATGCCAATAACCCTCCCATCAATGCAGGGGGTGGTAGTGAGGATGCCAACGGGGATACAAGTGAAGACTTGAAGATCAAAAGCCTCGAGAGTAAAATCAATACGTTGCTGTCTGCTCAAGAGGTAAAGAAAACGGGCATTCCTTGTCCATACCCGAGGGAATGGGAATCAATCCCCTATCCGGCGAAGTTTAGTCTAATCAACTTCACGCCGTTCGATGGAAGGGGTTCCCCCACCCAGCATTTGATTTATTTCAAATCGCACCTGGGTGCTATCTCTGGGAACGAGCCTCTGATGGTGCGGTCATTCGTCGGCACTCTTCGCGGAGCTGCCTTCGATTGGTATCGTCGCCTCAAGCCAGGAAGCGTGAACAGCTGGGATGACATGGAGACGAAGTTCCTTGCAAATTTCTTCGACGACGACACCGAGATCTCTATCGGATCGTTGCTCGACGAGAAACAAAAAGACGGGGAGTTAGTCGACACCTTCGTCAAAAGGTTCCGGAACAAGGCGATGAATTGCCGGGACCCGATCACCGAGGAATTCATTCTCCAGACTTGCCACAACAACCTCGCATTGGACGTATTGGAGGCAATGGGGACAGCACCGTCTGACACTTGGAAGGATCTGAAGGTGCGCGGTGAACAAGCCGAACGCTTCCTTAAAAGGAAGAAGGCCGAAAGGAACCAACCGACGGTTAATCTGCTGGACTCAAACTTCGCTTCCCGTGGTAAGGGCAAAGCACCTGCAGCTGCTGGTGGTGCTAATCAAGCGTCACAACAGCAATCCCGAAGGCAGCAGAAGACTTCGGGTCCGAGACTCCAGAGAGAGTATTCCTTCAAGGACGAAGACGTTCCAACCATCTTCGAATCGCTCCTCGAAGGCAACAAGATCAAGCTACCACCTATCACGAATCAGGAGGAAGCTGATAACACTACGGACCCAAAGTACTGTGCATACCACAGAAGGGTTGTTCATCCCACCAAGGATTGCTTTGCTCTCAGGAATAGCATTCAGACCTTGGTCGAAGCCGGCGTTATAACGCTAAGGTAAGCCAAATAAAAACGGCAAAACTCCGACCGGTATAAGAGTATAAACTGCTTCCTGACACTCCAAAGAGTATACGAGTATAAACTGTTTCTCAATCCTCCGACCGGTATAAGAGGTTAAACTACTCCCTGATACTCCAATAGGTATATGAGTCTAAACTGTTTCCCCACTTTTGACGGGAAGTTCCTGGAGAATATTAAGCTAATATTCTTAAGGATAACCCGGTTAGTTAACTGATAATAATGTCCGAACCAGTTCCGCAGAGGAAACTGGGGGTGGACGATTTATGTAACGGGAAGTTCCCAAAACCACAGCAATGTAATGAATAAGGACTCCCATTCAAGTTCTCACTGTGTCTGTGCACTCAACACTCTCTCTGTTAGAGTCTGGACGTAAAGTTCCTGATTGGTCAAACCTTCTTACAGTTAGGACCACAGTCAAAATCCCCTCTCGATTCTCCCAATGAACGAGAGGTCCACAAATCAAGCGATCAAACCTTCCTACAGTTAGGATCGTCTTAAACCTTCCATTCGGTCAAACCTTTCTACAGTTAGGACCAAAACCAAAAACCCCTCTCGATTCCTCCAATGAACGAGAGGTCCACTTTCAAATCGAGTGATCAAACCTTCCTACAGTTAGGGTCACCTCAAACCTCCCACTTGGTCAAACCTTCCTACAGTTAGGACCAAAACCACGATTCATTCTCGATAAACGAGAAATTCATCTTTAGTTCGATAATCAAACCTTCCGACAGTTAGGGTTATCCGAATCTTTTTGATTCTCGGAGTGGAGATCCCACTCTTAGTTTCACCTTTCCGGATTCTGGGGGTGGAGATCCCACCTCGAGTCTCCTTTCCTTCTTTGTTCGGGGAATAGAATATAAAATTCTTCCTTCCCCATACCAATCCTTTTCGAAGAATTCAGGATTCATCCTAGGAAGTTTATCCCGAATCCTAAGCAGGGATAAGTCTGCGCCTAACACGCGCTGCCGGTTTAGTCTTTTTTCTGCACAAAAAGACACCAGAGTTCGATTCTGGGGTATTCTATCCTGAAACCTAAGCAAGGATAAGTCTGCGCCTGACACGCGCTGCCGGTCAGTTCTTAACCGTTTAAAAAGAACACCCGTTCACATATTCAACATTGTGACAGGTTGTTATTAATAACACCAAAATCCATGCCTTACACGCATGGGGAATTTCATCCTGAATCCTAAGAAAGGATATGCCGACGCCTAACACGCGTCGCCGGTTTAGTCTTTCCCCGTAGAAAAAGACACCAGAGTTCGATTCTGGGGTATTTTATCCCGAAGCCTAAGGAGGGATAAGTCAACGTTTAATACACGTTGCTGGGTAGCCTATTCCCATGACAACGGCGAAGTCTATGTATTCAAAGTCATAGCAACAAGTCTTAGAGGATTCAGTCTCTAAGCACAACGTTACATGCGGAACGGATTTAGACAATTCGCATGCTAGCCCGACTCAAACGGTAGTCGGTAAAGGTTAATCAAATCCGTTAAAGGCTTGGGGTTAGCCAAAAATCCTAAAGTCAGCGCCTAACACGCGTCGCCGGGTAGTCTATTCCCGTGAGAAAGACGAAGTCTACGTATTCGAAGTCGTAGCATCAAGTCTAAGGGAGTTCATTCCTTTAGCACAACGTCACATGCGGAACGGACTTAAGACAATCCGCATGTAAGCCCGATTCAAACGGTAATCGGTAAAAGCATGACAAATCCGTTGAGGGCTGAGGATTTGCCAAAAATCCTAAGTCAACGTCTGATACACGTTGCTGTTTAGTCTTTTCACAGGAGAAAGACGAAGTCTACGTATTCAATATCGTAGCACTAAAAGAGTTAACTCTTTTAGCATAACGTCACATGCGGAACGGACTTAAAACAATCCGCATGCTAGCCCGACTCAAACGGTAGTCGGTAAAGGCGCATCAAACCCGTTGATGGCTGAGGATTTGCCAAAAATCCTATAAATATGCGAGTCATTGACGCATCAACTTTATGAGTTGGTCTCGTGACTCGAGCATCCAACGACCTTGGGATAAGATCCATGCTCCAATTCCTTAAGAGCTTAAACCGTGTGTACTCCAGCAGACGTACGAGTATAAACTGTGTCAAATGCCGAACAGTGCATCATAATGAAGCCTGGACGCCGGACAACGCGTCGCAATGAAGCTCAAACGCCAGACAACGCGTTATAGATGAAGATTCAACGCAGTCAATCGATGATAAGTTCTGTGTTGAAGCAGCAAACTCGAGCCAAAAAGTCAAGAAATCAAGAATCGACTTCAAGTTCAAATTCCAACAACGGTCAGACAATAAATGCAGCACCGGAACCCCTACAGGCATTCTACAAAGCACTGAATAGCCTGAAGGAATTGAAGGAATCCAGAACAGAAGTCATTCCAGAGTCCCGTTACACCGACTGAAGGTTGGGACAATCACATCCAAAGTATTCCAGACTCTTCTATAAAAGAATGAGACTGAAATACTTTGGAGGGGGTATCTGTAGGCGTATAAAATTGCCTATAGGTCCCTTAGCACAGCTCGACGCCGATTTAACAAACGGACCACCGGGCGACGTATCCAAACAAGACCGTTAGCTCGCCAACGCTGAAGCCAAGCTATACGCAACGGAGCAGGTTAACGAGGCGACAAATCGCACCCAAGCATTGGAATGCATCCACTCGCACGCGGAATCAAACCAATGTTTAGGTGAATCACCGAGTCATCTAAACAAGAGCGAACTCGGATGAATCACGATCAAATCAACATCAATTCCGGACTCAAATTCAGAAGTTGGTTTACTGCCATATCAGGAACCCGACTCACTGCCATATCTGGAATCAAGTCAACAAGTCGTTGCCAAGTCAATCAACCACACAAGAGAACCAGAACCGGAAACAAAGGACGAAACGGACAAACACCCGGGGACTCGGCCGAAACCGAACCACCCCAGGGTGGCTCGGCCAAAGCCGAGCCACCCCAGGGTGGCTCGGCCAAGGCCGAGCCACCCTGAGGTGGCTCGGCCAAAGCCGAGCCACCCCAGGGTGGCTCGGCCAAGGCCGAGCCACCCTGAGGTGGCTCGGCCAAAGCCGAGCCACCCCAGGGTGGCTCGGCCAAGGCCGAGCCACCCTGAGGTGGCTCGGCCAAAGCCGAGCCACCCCAGGGTGGCTCGGCCAAGGCCGAGCCACCCTGAGGTGGCTCGGCCAAGGCCGAGCCACCCATGGGTGGCTAGGCTCAGAACTGTGCGCGGGCACAGTTCTGAGTGCCTATAAATAGGCCTTGTGCTCATTTGTTTCAGAGGTTGGAAATTTTGGAGAGAGGCGAAGCCCTGCTGGATTGAAGACTCAGATCTAAAAAAGATCACAACTTTGAAGGCTTGGAGACTTGGACTTTCAGATCCGGTGCTCGGCGATCACCAACGCCAAATAAGGCAGGAGTTCGAGAGGATTGGATCTGAGATCTACACGATCACACTCCGGATCTAAGCTTGGTTCTTAGATCCCGAGATTCGAGCGGTTGTTTCCTTGGTGAAACAATCCCTCCCGGCTATTATTCCCTTGGTGGAATATTACCCGTCATATCGTGTAGATCCGACCGGATCGAGATCACGCGGTGGTCCACGGCAAATAACCCCGGCGCAGGCAAAGAACCCACACAAAGCGAGTGACCGCAAAACAGGAGCTCGCGATTAGTTCGACACAAAAGGAAAAAATTGTAATCTTTACTTTGTTTTCTTTGATTATTCATTGTAACCGGATCTTATAAAAAGACCGGATCTTTGTAACGCATAAAGTTGTTAACTGAGATAGCAATGATATCAACAATGAAGAAAGCTACGATTTTTCCCGCGAACAGTGTGTGGTTAGTTCTCTTCTCTCGTGATCACAGATTCGTTCGGTGTGCGAGCACGCTTCCGCATAGACACGCAGCACTAATATTTTTCATATTAGTCACAATGTATTGGTATTGGCAGTTTTTACATTGGAACTGAGGAACATTACGTATCTCAGATATATCTTTCTCTGTGTAGGCTAATTAGCATCCACAAGTTACCACATGATACAATACGAACATTTAGACAGCTACTTCTTTTAATTAAAATCACTATCAATACTTAATAATTGGTATAATCTTATGAGATCATGATTCGAATCTGGCCTTGAATATGGAAATGCGCCTATTTAATTTAGGTGGAACCAAACAAAGAATAGTAATAAAGAGTTTGAATTATGGAAATAAAATACACTTTCGGAGTTTTGACCTCCTCCTGCATGCATGCTTTAATCTTTTAAAAAATGTAGTTGTTTTCACTGAAAGAGTAAATAATTTTGTTTTGAAACCTACTAC